>NW_022332688.1:0-4065 GCF_002776525.5 Piliocolobus tephrosceles | reverse complement strand
CCAGCCCCAGGTCTGGGAATACAGGGGATGGGATTCCCAGACCCTCTGTGGGGCACCTATTCACTATGCCTATCAATTGCCCCCTCGCCCGGGCCTCAATTTACTCCCGACCCCCACCGCTGCCCTGACTCCCGCTCACCGCACGCCCGGAGCGGCGCCTCCGGGACCCACGCGCGAACATGGAGCGCCCAGGCAGGGTCAAGCCAGGCCGGGTCAAGCGAATGTAATCCTTGCGACCGTCAGGCCACCGCGCGTCCGGCCTGGGAGCTCGGTTCCGTAAACCTGACACCCTCGTGGGAGGAGCGCGCCCCGCAGGGCCCGCCCTCGGGCATGTGGTCTCTCCGCTGCCACGGCGCCCCCTGCCTAAAGGTGAGCTGCACGCAGCCCCGGGTGCCCCGCGGGAAAGGCCCCTGCCCTCCCGCTCCGGGCCAGTGCGGGGCGTCACAAGGCACGACCCCCAGAACCCCGGTGTGCCACGTAGCCTCTCACGGGACCTGGGGCTTGAGGGCTCTGTAGTGGAGGATGGGGAGACTCGGAGGTGGCTAACTGGACTGAGAGGGGTGGCGCGCTAGGGTGCTTGTGTTGACATTTTGTGTCGATTTATTTCGGATGCTTATTTGGGAGAGGGGTTAAAGACATCTCTTGGCTCCTCCCCACTGGTGAGGCTCCGAGGGTCTCCCCGATGAATGCTGTAACAATGGCCCCCAACCTTACCCGCGGCCCCAGCTGGTGCTCGCTGGGAACCTGGGAACCTGGCCCTAGCCACTAGAGAGCTAGATCTTATAGGCACTCCTCCCTTCTCATTCCCCTCTCAGAGCCAGGCCAGGTTCCAAAGCCCTCCTCCCCTCTATCCCCTCATCCTTATAAGCCTAGCTGTCCAGCCCCCCCCCCGCCCCCCAGTCCTGAGAAGTACATCTTAAAGCCTTCCCTCCCCCACCTCCATTTTTCTCTCTCCAGTTATTCCCTTCCCCAGCTCAGTTCCAGGGCTAGGAGCCTCTCCTTCGCGCTCTCAGGCTTGGCTGTGCCTCAGGGCTGGGAGGAGGGAGTCCCATGGCCTCAGTCAGAACTCGGGCTCCTGGCCCGGGTCTCTAATTAGGCACGGAGGCTGCAGTGGCCAGGCCTTTCATCGCGGGCGCCAGGGACCTCTTCCCGCCCCCCATTACACATGTCCCTGTCACTTCCCGTGGAGTGGAGAGGTAAAAGAGAATAATGAACTAAGGAGTCACCTCGGCGCCCCACCTCCCGGCCTTGCCTAACCGGTCTCCCATTTCTCCAGCCTGGGCTGAGGCAGGGAAAGGAGAGACAGCAGGGTCTGAAGATTAGGGAGGGGGTCAGGCAATGTGAGATTTCCTTCTATTCGGATCCCTTGGGGATTTGAGGAGAGGGTTCCACGGGGGCTTGGAACGGGCTTGACTAAGGGACCAGAATTAGAACCAAATCCTAGAAAGACCAGGCATTCGGTGGCTAGTAGTGGGAGGGCGAGCAGGGCTATTCAGAGAGTGACAGAGTGATCCACAGGAGAGGCTTTCTAGAGGATGCCGCTCTGCCTAACACTTTTGAAGGGGCCTGAAATGGTGCAGCAAGCTGAACTGCGGTTGGTAGGTCCGGGCGGAGCTTGTTCTCACAACCTCTCCCTCCTTTCTTCCCTGACTGACCCCCTCCCAGGCACCCGAAAAAGACACACTGAGAAACCAGAGCCGGGTAGACTAGGTGGTTAAGGAGTTTATTTGGGAGAGGAGAATCATATTTGTTCTTCCTTGGGGAGGGGGAGTTCTTCAAACAATACCGAAGGGTTTGGGAAGGGGTAGGGGTCTGGAGGGGAGAAGGAGGGGCCACAGCCAGACAAAATGGCAACACACGATCACAGGCACTACTGACATCACAGACACAGCAGAGGGTGCAGGATAGGGGCTCCAGACCGGGCCTCCAACCACCCCAGGACGGGTGGAGGTGTGGAGGGAGGGAGGGGGCAGGGGAAGGGGGAAGAGGGGTGGGCCAGCCCCACAGACCTGTTGGTTCTGTCCTCTGATTAACCTAGCTGTTTCATCACGGGAGTGGGGAAGGGTGTGTGTGGTGGGGAGCTTCTCTCTGGATCCCACGCCTCACCCTACAAGCCATATCACTTGGCTCTTCTCAGGCCACTTCTGTCTCAAGCTGTAGCCAGAGCCATTCTCCTCCACCCCTAACAAAACCCATCTGGAAGCTCCTATCCAAGTCCCCTCTCCACTGCCCAAACCCAGCCACTGTAAAACATTTTCTACACTGCACCATGGGGAGGGGCTGCCCTTTCTGAAACCACGATGGAAGGCCCATTCTAAGCCCCACCCTGTCTAGAACCCTGGTTTGGCCCATTCTTGAATCCCACTTCTTGCCTTGCTCAAGATCTGTCCCCTTTATAATCAAGCTCAGTCTCCCAAATGTTCCAAGCCACACCCTTTCCATAGGCTCTGGTCCCAGTCCAAGACCCACCTACTCTGGAGCCCACCATTCTGCCTCGCTCAAAGCCCCGCCCCTTCTAGAACCCTGCCCTCAGCGTCCTTCCAAGCCCCACCCCAGAAAGCTCTAGCACACTCCTCTCCTTCAGACTCCAGATCCACTCTGTCTGGAACCCAACCTCCCTGCCGACCCCTCCACTCCACAGCTCCTCTCCAAGACCACCTTGGGTCCAAAATGTCCTCTCTACCCGAAGCCCCCCCAATCTCTGCCTTTCTCTCACCCTGGAGTTGGATTTCCCTAATGGCCTTTGTTCAGGCAGGCATTGCTGGAGGAACCAAGGCCAGAGCTGGGAGGAGGGGAGGGGGAGAGAAGAGAGAGTCTGAAGCCACACCCAACCCTCCCCACACAGCCGAGATCTGTTCTCTCCCTGTCCTTTCAGATCCCCCTAACCTCAGGAGACAGGGAGGGTAAACAGAGAGGGGCCAAGGGATGCAGGGAAAGGGACAGGGGTAAGAGAGGAGGCCCACTCAAGACTGGGCACCTAGTGCATGAGGGGAGTAGAGTGAGGGCAGGGCTTAGACAGATAAATAGATATTTATATATAATATATATATATATAAACAACAAAGACAGTTAGGGTCTCCTGGCTTGAGGGGTGGAGACCTAGGGTGTAGGGGTGGGAAGGGGGGCAGGCCTTCTCCTGAAGCTCTTGCCCCCCCATGGGTCCTCCTGGGCTTCACTGACCTGTAGAGACAAAAGACAGAAAGGAGAGGGGGTCCGACATGGGTGGTACCCTCAGATAGGGATTGGACTGTTATGCCTTTTTCCTGGCTTTATGTCTTTTCTTCTTTCACTTATATTGCTGGAGACAACTTCATCCCAGCTGCCTCTACTGAGAAGATATACCTGACCTTGCCCCCACTGGGTTAGGTACCAAAGAGATTACAGTCTCCCTCCCCCAACCAAAAAAGTAGTCCCTTGACAGGTACTGTTCTAGCCATTTGTGATAAACTATATTGAGCAAAACAAAGATCCCTGTCTTTGTGCAGCTTATATTGTAGCAGGGGGAGATAGACTTCACACAGCGAACATGATGCATGAGTGGATTATATCGTATAACACAGGGTGACAATAAGTGAAATGAAAAAAAAAAAGTGAGCTGGGCATGGTCGCTCACACTTATAGTCTCGGCTACTCGGGAGGCTGAGGTGGGAGGATCGCCTGAGCCCAGGATTTCAAGTCTAGCATTCCCAAAGTACTAGGATTACAGGCATGAGCTACCATGCCATGCCCAGCCTGCGACAGGGCAGAGTTCTGCACAGGAGGACTGTGGCCTAATTTAGGATTTAACAGAATCCCTCCAGATGCTATGAGTAAAACAGAATGGAAATGGAGACCTGAGAAGAGGTCCAGGAGAGATGACAGTGGAAGGTGATGGATATATTTTTTGAAGGTAGGACCAACAGGATTTTTTGATGAATTAGATATGGGATCCCTTTCCATCCTGGCTAACCCAGTGTCAGAGGCTACCTCCAAGTATTGCCACCTTCTTGCCTCCGCCCACTTCACACCACCCCCTAGCCTTTTCCTTCTGCCTTTCCTCCCCTACATCCTCCCTCCTATCTGAGG
>NW_022332685.1:0-11265 GCF_002776525.5 Piliocolobus tephrosceles | reverse complement strand
AAATGAGTTAGATATTATAAGGGACAGAAATCCCCAAATAAAATGTTATAGTTGACTTAAAATAGTCTTTAAAACCCATTAATTTTCTTGCACATTTGATCCAAAGCATTATTTCCAGAGACTGAACCTAGAAAGGATTACTAAAGACTAGAAGTCTTGTTCCAGTCTGGATCCCACACTATTGAACATCTGTAGGTAGTACACCACATTATACATAGCACTGGCATCACCTGTGTACATTTAATTTTCTAATACTTGTTCATCTCTGGCATACTTTATATATATAGATGTATATTACATATATGACATACATACATACACACAAGTACACACACACAAAGTATATAAGGGTAGGATAGTATAATTGTGCAATAACGTTTTTGTGAAAGTGGTGCAAAGTGGATTGCTTTGGCGACCTGCTGGAATGTGCCTCCATTGGCAGAAGTAAGGCTTTCAAAACTAGTCATTCTCATTTTTCTCTAGCAACTGGGAACATTAATAATTGAAGATGTGTTGGTATAAAAAGAATCATAATAATCACAATAAAGTGGTGTTAACAATTATATCACAAGATATAATAGACATTATAGATATTATAAGATGCCAAAAAAAAAGTCATAAAATCTTTGAGATGATTGACACGTTAAATGCAGCCCCTTGTGCTGCTCTGGGGCGTCTCTCTAGCTGGGTTCTTAGCGGTACTCGCCCTGCTCCACCTGCTCATCCCAGGTTCCTGCGCCCCTGGAGTCGTGCCATGGGAGCGAGGTCCTTTGCCGCGGCCCTAGACAAGGACAATGGGAGGGGGTACACTTGGAGTCTCCGCGGAAAGGCTGGACTCTGGGCAGGAGACTTCGCGGATGGGCGCAGCCTCATCTGCAAGCCTTGATCACTGCCCGGTGCCTGCTGCGCCCTGCGAGCTCCACGGCGGTGGAGCCAGACCCGCGCTGCAGGCTCCCGGCCCTGCCTGCGGACCCTCTGTCCTCTGTCTTGATCGTGGGACCGGGGCTTCAGCTGGCCCACGGTTCCCGAAATTAGCTGACCATGGGCTGGCGTCTGGGACTGGGTCGTGGGCCTTGTGCTCTGGCCGCCGCGTCACCAGCGTCGGGCCTCCCCGCGGTGCTGCTGGCAATGCAGGATGCACGGGATCAGGCTCTGCTTGGTCGCCTGTCGCTGAGAACCCCGGCACCTTCCATCGCGGCCACCACGCTGCCCGTTAGTCAGCCGTGGTCTGCAGCCTTCCTGGGACCCCTCTGGCCCCAAGGAGGCATCACTCACATCCACTTGCGACACTGGGGACCAGCTGTTGGTGAGCGAGCGCTGGCGCTGCCTTTCTTACCCAGGCAAGTGGGGATCCTCCAACCCAGGGGCCCACGCCGCCCGCACCTCAGCCAGGGCTGCGCTGTGCAAGAGTCTCCAGCCAGCCAGCCCTGGCTCCTGAGGGGGACTTTCTGCTCCCCAAGAAAATCACCCTCAGCAGGGATACACGGCTATGGAGGACGCAGCGGACACCTTCCAAAGTTTGTGGAGACTCTTCTGCCACGCCAAAACTTTCATCATCAGCTGCGATGCCCACTGGGGCTCAGAGACCCCTCCAGGATATGGACCAGCGGTGCCTTTGCTGGGCACCCGCTGTGCTGACCAAGTGGAGACCCCCAATTCATGTTCCTCCTCCTCCACGTTCCACATCCAAGATTCTCTCACCGTTTCTAAGCAGGAAAAAAAAAAAAAAAAAAAAGCAAAACCTTTTGGAAACCTTTAAATACCCCAAAGCCAATAACATATTCTCGTCTCTTTAAACCTTCTGCTCTTCTTCAATGATGAATGATTTATTTATTTTTTTACCACTGGCAATTCATAATTATTAACTTCTCTAACATTAATCAATAGAAACTGAATCATATGAGGGAGTGTAATTTGAACTATACGAAGTTTTCATATAAAAAAAACTGTCCAATTTTTCTCCATGGATTAACAATTAATGGGAAATTTTCAACATTGCTGTGTTAATGTCTCCAGAGATAATTAGATGTGAATAACCAGGAGTCCCGACTTCAGGAACTCCTTGAGCCGATTTTAAATGGAGTAGGGGGAGTTTCAGGGCGCTTGCTGGGGTCATCTCATGACCCCCCACCGGATCTGATTCTGGAACCCTAAGGGGGAGAATGGATGGGCTGAGCACATCGCATCCACCGAGGCAGGCAGGACCTGGCTGCAGCCCAGAATCATCACATGGGCCTCAAGGTGTGGAGTCAGCTGAAAGTTCAGGGATCCGTGAGCCCTCTGCCTCCCTCTTTTCAAAGAGCGGTGACCTGCCGTGCTTCTGAAGGGCCTGGGGCTCCTTCAAGCTGATCCCGCCTTCCAGGACTCCTGTCAACAGGTCCAGGGGTGAATCCGAGGTGGAGCCAATGCGTGGCACTGGCGTACCCTGGAACAGATGGTGTAAGCGTGTGTCACTGAGGGCACACGGGCCGATGGCGAAAGAAACAACAGTGTCCTGGTGTGTGCCTGGTGGAAGGGGTACAGGTGACCTTTCCATGAATGCCACGGAAAATCAAAGAACGTCTGGGATCTAGCAGTGGGCCAAACGTTTCAGGAGGTCAGTCCACCCAGGAGCAGAGGGGGTCTCATTCTCAGGAAGGAGACCGGGTGTGCAGAGGAAACATGACAGCACCTGTTCCAGAAGACAAGGACTTGTCTTTCAAAGGAGGGGGGAGGCAGAGGGCTCAGAAGCGTCAGTGAACTTGTAGTTGACAGCACACCTTGAGGCCTGTGGGATGACTGTGGGCTGCAGTGAGACGCTGCCTGCCTCAGTCGATGTGCTCAGCCCATCCATTCTCCCCCCTAGGGGTCCCAAATTGGATCTGAAGTGGAGTCCTGAGACCCCAGCAGGGGCCCTGAAGCTCCCCCTCCCCCGGACGAGATTGACTCAAACCGCAGGAGGTTTGGAGAGAAAAACAATCATGACAGGGATCTCCGGGAAGTGTCTCCCTGACGGACTGGGAAGTGATCCTTATGGAAGACATCCAGCCAGACCAAGAAGCATCCAGGCCCCGGAGAAACAGGGGGAGGCCAGAGCCAGAGGGAGGACAGAGCAGAGGCCAGAGCCCAGGTGGGGCACAGCAACGTGCCACCACCACGGGCTTAAGGGGAAGGGTGCCAAAAGGGTGGCTTGTCCAGTGAGGCCAGCGTTCCAGTGACTGGGATTGTGGCCATCTCCCATTCCCGGCTTCCTCTTTCAGCCTGTGTCTTGGTGTGGCTTCTTTTCTCAGAGAAGAGCCCTGAAAACATACAAGCCTCTTCTGTGATGTGGGCCTGCTCCTCTCCTGCAGGACGATGAGCTCCCGTGCGGCTTTTGTCCATGCCTGGAGTGTGTTCGTCTTGATCAATGAAAAGAGGCCGCACGGGCTGGGGATGAGATTTCAACTGCTCCGGGAGCCACGCATCTCCTCACGTGGTCCAGGCCTTCATAAATCCAAAATGGAACCGCCGCGAAAACGGTTGACAAGCAGACACATGACCCAGGCACAGACGCGGAGGGAGGCTCACCAAAGACAGACTGACAGGCAAGAAATCGCCTTTTGGCGCACAGGGCACTTTCCTCCAAACACACACACACACCTCAAACGAAAGAGAGAGGGCAAGAAATTCAGAGAGAGTGAGAGACAGAGAGAGAATCGAAAATGGGACACACACGAACACATACACACACAGACAGTCATACAGCAGTGGCACAGAAACAAACACCCCCAGGCAGCCGCTGAGGCTACGGCGTTGGGCTCTCGACCAGAACGAACCTCGGTTGAGAGATGAGCCCACGGGTCTGCAGGCCGACCCGTCCTCGAGATCACGGGAGGGGCGCGACTTCTGGGAAGACTCACCGGAAAGGCGTCCGGGCGGGCATGAGGCTGGGATGCGGCGCTGCTTCCCCCGGACCCCGCCTGTGCTTTCGACATCCTGGTCAGCCCTTTGCCAGGACTTCCGGCCTCCGGAGTCAGTCCTGTGGACCCCGCGGAGAGGTCAGGCTGGAGCCTCGGACGGAGGCCCGCCACCCAAACACTGCCACGGAGGGCTCCCGTTTGCCAGGCCTCAGGGCGTGGTTCCTATGACAACCGTGAGAACCACTGTGACGCCAGCACCCGCTGGCCACTCGCGCATGCGCATTGGCTGGGCCGTCAGTCAGGCTGCGTCCCCTTTAAACGACTGTGGCCGCTGGGCGCCAGGGGCTCTCCTGCTGCAGCCTTGGCAGCGGCTGCATCCGGGGTCCTGTAGGGGGCCGCGTGGGAGAGGCGGCCCCGGGCGGCGTCCCAAGATCCAACCCCCAGGAGTCCAGACTTCAGAATATCCTTGAGCCGATTTCCACCAGGGGAGGGGGAGCTTCAGGGCGCCTGCTGGGGTCATCTCATGACCCCCCATCGGATCCGATTCTGGACCCCTACGGGGGAGAATGGATTGGCTGAGCACATCACATCTACTGAGGCAGGCAGGGCCTGGCTGCAGCCCAGAACGATCCCATGGGCCTCAAGGCGTGGAGTCAGCTGAAAGTTCACTGACCCGTGAGCCCTCTGCCTCCCTCCTTTCAAGGAGCGGTAACCTGCCGAGCTTCTGAAGGGCCTGGGGCTCCTTCAAGCTGATCCCGCTTTCCAGGACACCTGTCAACAGGTCCAGGGGAGAATCCGGGGTGGCGCCGATGTCACCACACGTGGCACTGGTGTTCCCTAGAGCAGATGGAAACCATTGAAGAACTCGTGGAAACCATTGCCACAGGCATAAGGGGAGTAGTGCAAATAAGGTGGCTTGTCATCAGAGGCTTGCGTTCCTTTGATAGGCACCTTTTCGTTTCCTGTTCTCAGTATTTTCTTTAAGATTGTTTCGTGATGTGTCTTCATTTCTCTGAGAAGAGACGCGAGGGGATAGAACCATCTCCTTTCACCTGGGTCTGCTCCCCTCCTGCAGGACAATGTGCTCTTTGAGGCTTTTTTTTTTTTTTTTTTTTTTGGCTGGAGTGTGATCATCTTGATCGTGGAAAAGAGGCAGCTCAGGATCGGAATGAAATTTCAATTTCCCTGAGACAGACACATCTCCACACATTATCGAGGCCTTCACATAGCCAGAGTGGAACTGCCACAGAAATGATTGACAATCGGCACATGACCCAGCCCGGGACGCAGAAAGAGGCTCTCCAAAGACCGGCCTTCCTGCAAGAAATTGCTCTGTAGCGCACTGGACACATTCTTCCCAAAACACACGCACACAGGCACACACACACAGAAACAAAGAAAGCGAGAGAGACGGACAGATAGTGAGAGGCCGAGAGAGAAGAGAGGAGACACAGGCACACAGACACACAGCAGTGGCAGAGAAACACACACCCCCAGACAATCCCTGAGGCTGAGGGTTTCTGCTCTTCGGGAGCACGACCCTCAGGTGAGAGAGCAGCCCATGGGCACACCGGCAGACCTTTCTCGAGATCACGGGGGCACGGCTTTTGGGGGGCTCACCTGAACACCGTTTCGGAGGCCTGAGACTGGGATTCCGCTCTGCTTTCCCTGTACTCTGTCTGCTGTTTCTGCATCCTAGTCAGCCCTCCGCGTAGCGTGGTGTCCTGAAACTGTTTTTTCGACCCCCTGGATTGGTCAGGCTGGTGCCTCGACACTGAGGCACTGCCGTGGAAGGCTCCTGCTTTGTTAAGGCTCAGGGAGTTGTCCTCAGCCAACGGTTGGAGTCACCGTGACAGGAGAATAGGCTAGCGCCACGCGCATGCGCATTGCCCAGGCCGACTCCTTTGCTGCTCCAATTTCGGCTGCGGCCCCTTTAAACAGGTTCATTGACCCCTGGGCGGGGGCTTCTGTGGCAGTCGTGTTGGCGGCTGGAGCGCGGATATAGTAGGAGTCCTTGTGCGAGTAGGGGCTTCGGAGCCTCGAGGGCCGGACCCCCCGAGACTCTTGTCTTCAGGATCTACTTGAGCTGACATCTACCAGTGGAAGGGGAGCTTCGGGGCACCAGCTGGGGTCTCCTGACTCACAGGCTGGTGTGCATTGTGATCATAGCTCACTGCAGCCTCAGTCTCCCAGGCTTAAGCGATTTTCTTGCCTCGGCCTCCCAGGTATCTGGAACTACAGGCATGTGCCCCCATCCTCAACTACTTTTCTTCAAATACATTTTTGTGCGAATGGGGACTTACTATGTTGCCTGGCTCATGTCAAACTCCTGGGCTCAAGCCATCCTCTCGCGTTGGCCTCCCCAAGTACTGAGATTACAGGTGTGAGCTTCCACATGCAGCTAAATTCTTACATCTTAAATTCCTACCTCCTGCAATAAGCTGATGGTAGGCCCACTTATTTTATAACTTTTGCTAATGATGTCCCTTTTCTTCCTTGGACACAGGGATTAGCAACCCACTGTCCACCAAATTTCAAATCATTAGGGACATTATGCTGTGTCCCAGGAGGGGCTGAGGCTTCAAGGACATGCCGCTCTAACCTAGGCCTGCTGAGGAGTACAGTTCATCTTATTTTTCTGTGTTCTTTAACAACCTTCCTGAGCTCCTCTAAGTCAGTCCATCCTGCCACAACTGGGAAGAATCAAGAAACTCTCCAAGAAAATGTTTATCAACCCGCCTGCTGTCAAGCAGAAGACAGGTCTGCTGACTATGGCAGGCATGGCTGCTCATGACAGTGAGTGCCCCCCACCGTATTTGCTATTCACTGCCTGTTCCAACTGAACTTTCCCAACTGCTCAGTGAGTTTTTATTGTTTATTTTATTTTACTTTTTTTTTTGAGACAGAGTCTCACCCTGTCACCCAGGATGGAGGGCAGTGGTGCAATCTCACTTCACTGCAGTCTCTGCCTCCCGGGTTCACTCCGTTCTCCTGCCTCAGCCTCCTGAGTAGCTGGGACTAGAGGTGCCCACCACCATGCCCGGCTAATGTTTTGCATTTTTAGTAGAGACTGGTTTTCACCATGTTACCCAGGATGGTCTCGATCTCCTGACCTCATGATCCACCTGCCTTGGCCTCCCAAAGTGCTGGGATTACAGGCATGAGCCACAGTGCCTGGCCTGCTCAGTGAGTCTTGACAGTGGGTTAAAGGGGACTCACTCTCAAAAGTCAAGGCTGACCCTCTCTGAATACAATGCCATGACCTAGTTATTGTCACTGTAGTTTTGTCTTCAGGGACTAGAAGACACAATAAGAATTTGTTCCTTTAATTTTCCTGTTGATGCACAAAATACTTAAATGCTTCTACATAGATCTGCTCTTGTGTGCCACAGAGCACTAAGGGAAAGTCCCCACAATAAAAGTGCCTTTCAACTGAGCTAACATAACAGTTAAGCAGTTAAAGGTTAAAAAAAAAAATCAAAGATCCTCAAATGTTGTGGGTGTGATACCTGGTCCAACTTCACAGTCTGTACCTTCCCTCTGTAACAGTATGGATAAATACAGAGATAACTGGCAACTGACACATGCCAAGCAATCAGTATATCTGCATGATTAAAAACCAGCATTGAACCACACCCTGGGTACATTAAAAATCAACCCCGCACTCACAGACTGCAATTACACTTTTCTTCCAGATGGCAGTTACAATTGGATAGGAAATACCCAGTTTGCAGGAGGCATTAATACTTACATTGTTGCAGAAACTAAACCCTTAAAATAATGTATCGTGGACTTTCTGACCTGGATACTAACAAATAGTGAAAAATATGTATCTAAGAATACAGTTGGAACAGAAATGTGAAAAACCAAAAGCAAGAGATATTATGAAGGATCAAATATAAAGTGACCCAGTGTAAAGAGTCAACAAAGAAAATTGTAGAAGAAAATGACAAGAGGCATTATGCCTTAATGAGTTTGTGTTATTATATAAGAAAATACACTAGGCTGGGTAATTTCTGAAGAACAAATATGTATTTCTCACAGTTCCATAGGCTGGAAGTCCAACATCAAGGTGCCAGCAGGATTGGTGTCTGGTGAGGGCCTGGTCTCTGCATCCAAGATGGCCCCCTGTGCACTGTGTCTTCAGCAGGGGATGCAATGTGCCCTCACATGGCAGAAAGCAGAAGGGCAAAACAGGGGAAGCCTACTTCTTCCAGTCCTTGTGTTGGAAATTTATGAAGACTCATTTATGAGTCTAAACCATTCATGAAGACTCTTCCTTCATGTCTGAATCACTACCTAAAGTCCCTATTCCTAATCCTATGACATTGGTGATTAATTTTCGGGGACATATTCAGAACATAGCACCCTATATTCAATTTCTTAAAAATTATTTTGCTGTTTTGCTTTTCTGTTTTTCAAATGGCTTAAAGTGCATAAAATTTGATTAATCATAATCCTTGCTCATAGCATCATACCTTGACTCCTATTTAATCCTTGTCTGTGCCTAGGCATCTATGTAAATGTACTTGAATGTATTTGAATAATATGGTAAAAACTTGTGAACTCACAACACAACCAAGAACTAAGGTCCTGATCCTAACATCTGCTCCTCCTCTGTCCTTTTTCCTGATTTACACCCTTCAGCCCCAGGGTAACTACCACCCTGAATTTATGTTTAGAATTCCATTCTTTAAAAAACCATTGTTTTATTGCATATATATGATTGCCCTAAATGACATATTATTTAGTTTTTTAAGAGTATAATTTATTTACCCATTCTCCCATTAATTTACCCATTTTCTTATTAATGAACATTTGGCTTATTTCCAGATTGTTGCTATTATGAATGGTATTACATGAGCATTTCTTTTCTTTTCTTTCTTTCTTTCTTTTTTTTTACTACTTCTGTTACATATGCACAAGAGCTTCTCCAGGGCCTATGGTAGAGGAATTACTTTGCCATAACATACGAGTGTGCTCATCTTTATAAGATAATCCAAATTGTTTTCCAAAGTGCTTGTTCTAATTTAAACTCTCACCTTCTGTGTAAGTTGGAGATGATCTTGTTGATCCACAGTTTCTCCATATTTGGTGATATGGTTTGGCTGTGTCCCCACTGAAATCTCAGCTTGAATTCTATCTCCCAGAATTCCCACATGTTGTGGGAGGGACCCAGGGTGAGGGAATTGAATCACGGAGGCCAGTCTTTCCTGTGGTATTCTTGTGATAGTGAATAAGTCTTATGAGGTCTGATGGGTTTATCAGGGGGTTCTGCTTTGGCTTCTTCCTCTTTTTCTCTTGCTGCTGCCATGTAAGAAGTGCCTTTCACATCCTGCCATGACCAAGGCCTCCCCCATCATGTAGGACTGTAAATCCAATTACAGTTATTTTTCTTAACACCTCTTTTTGTTCTCAGACTGACGTATGTCTTTATCAGCAATGTGAAAGCGGACTAATACAGTAAATTGGTACTAGTGGAGTGGAGTGCTGCTAAAAAGTTACCCCAAAATGTGGAAGCAACTTTGAAACTTGGTAACAGGCAGAGGTTGGAACAGTTTGGAGGGCTCAGAAGAAGACTGGAAAATGTGGGAAAATTTGGAACCTCCTAGAGACTTGTTGAAAGGCTTTGATGAAAATACTGGTAGTGTTATGAACAATAAGGTCCAGGCTAAATTGGTCTCAGATGGAGATGAGGAACTTTTTGGGAACTGGAGCAAAAGTGACTCTTGTTATGTTTTAGCAAAGAGAGTGGCAACACTTTGCCCCTGCCCTAGAGATTTGTGAAACTTTGAACTTGAGAAAGATGGTTTATGGTATCTGCTGGAAGAAATTTCTAAGCAGTAAAGCATTCAAGAGGTGACTAGGGTGATGTTAAAGGCCTTCAGTTTTATAAAGAAAGCAGAGCATACAGGTTTGGAAAATTTGCAGCCTGACATTGTGATAGAGAAGAAATTCCCATTTTCTGAGGATAAATTCCAGAAGCTGAATATTAATCCTCAAGACAATGGGGAAAATGTCTACAGGACATTTCACAGGTCGTCATAGCAGCCCCGCCCATTATGAGCCTAGGAGGAAAAAATTGTTATCTGGGACAGGCCCAGGTTGACTCTGCTGTATGTAGCCTAGGGCCTTAGTGCGGTGCATTTCAGCCCCTCCAGGCATGGCTGAAAGGGGCCAACCTAGAACTCAGGCCATGGCTTTGAGAGTACAAGCACCAAGTCTTGGCAGCTTCCAGATGGTGTTGAGCCTGCATGTGCACAGAAGTCAAGAACTGAGGTTTGGAAACTGCCACCTAGATTTCAGAGGATGTATGAAAACTCCTGCTTGTCCACGCTGAAGTTTGCTGCAGGGGTGTGGCTCTGATGGAGAACTTCTGCTAGGGCTGTACAGAAGGGAAATGTGGGGTCGGAGCCCCTACACAGAGTCCCTACTAGGGCACTTCCTAGTGGAGCTCTCAGAAGAGGGCCATTGTCCTCTAGACCCCAGAATGGTAGATTCACTGACAGCTTGCACCGTGAGACTGGAGAAGCTGCAGACACTCACCATCAGCCCATAAAAATAGCGAGGAGGTGGGATAAACCCTGCAAAACCCCAGGGCCAGAACAACCCAAGACCGTGGGAGCCCACCTCTTGCATCAGCATGACCTTGATGTGAAACATGGAGTCAAAGGAGATCATTCTGGATCTTTAAAATTTGACTACCTTGCTGGATTTCTGACTGGCATGGGGCCTGTAATCCCTTTGTTTTGGCTAATTACTCCCATTTGGAACAGCTTTATTTACTCAATTACCTGTACCCTCATTGTATCCAGGAAGTAACTAGCTTGCTTTGGATTTTACAGGCTCATAGGTAGAAGACACTTGCCTTGTCTCAGATGAGACTTTGGACAGCAGACATTTAGGTTAATGCTGAAATGAGTTAAGACTTTGGGGGACTGTTGGGAAGGCATGATAGGTTTGGAAATGTGAGGACATGAGATTTGGAGGGGTCAGGAGCAGAATAATATGGTTTGCCCATGTCCCTACCCACATCTCAACTTGAGTTGTATCACTCAGAATTCCCACGTGTTTGAGGAGGGACCCAGGGGAAGGTAGTTGAATCCCTGGTGCCAGAGATTCCTATGCAATTCTTGTGATAATGAATAAGTCTCACAATGTCTGATGGGTTTTTCAAGGGTTCTGTCTTTTGCTTCCTTCTCATATTCTCTTGCCACTGCCATGTAAGAAGTGCTGTTCATCCACCACCATAACTCTGAGACCTCCTCAGCCATGTGGAACCCTTAATCCAATTAAACCTCTTTTTCTTCCCCATCTCATGTATGTCTTTATCAACAGTGTGAATGTGGACTAGTACATTTCGTATTTTCAAACTTCTTAATATTTT
>NW_022332682.1:0-2253 GCF_002776525.5 Piliocolobus tephrosceles | reverse complement strand
ATGTTTCTTTTAATTTTTTTTTTAATTATATATATAAAAAAACAACAGTATGAAGTAGATAAATGCTAACTTTTAAAAAACAGATGCATTATAAAAAAAAATGGGTACCTGCAAACTTAGCAATATATTTGTATGTTATAAAAAAGTATTATAAAATAGTAAAAAAATAATGAACAAGATAAAAAATAAGATGAGAAGTAAAATAAATTACGATGTAACATTTTAAATATATATATTTTTTTATTATAATAAATGAGTTATATAAAAATAAAATATAAACAATCCTTTTTATTAATTATGCTTATATAAATAAATTAAAATGCGTATAAATAATTATATATAGTTTGATTATTTTAGTACATAAATTAATTTTTACAATTTTTAAATTTGAATACAAAATGAAATTATTAATTATTTTTTATATTATTAATATATTATTTATTATAAATTTATTAACAGGACAAGCTCCATTCACCCATGTTTATGGTCGCCAGTTGCAAGTAATCGATTTATGTAAAAAAAAAGTTCAGAAACGCAAATCTTGTTTATCTGATTGTTGTGTTCCATTCCTAGTAGGGTTATTGTTATTGTTGGGTACTTGGGTTACGGCATTTTTGTTTGGAATGAACTTGTGGAAAAAATTGAATGTCATTGAGGAAAGAGTTAAAAAATGTGACAATAATCCAATGGCCATAAAAAATGTTGAATAATTCATTAAGTTTATAATATTAGTGATAAAGTTGATGAGCTTAATGATGAGGTTAGAATAGTTCCATCAAGTAGTGATTTAAAATTGGATTCATAATCAATGTAAGATAAGCAAAACGTAAAAATATATTATAAAGCCTATATGTAAAATATGTTAATATTTTTTTATATACAACATTGTAAATAATCCTTTAAAAAAAGTGATGATTTTTTTATACGACCATAAAATTTTTGATTCATTATGCTTAGAAAAAGAGAATATTATAAAAATATTTTATTTATCTTGAGTTGGATATTAAATCTTTTAATATTAAATAGAAAAAAATTATATTATTTAAACCATTTATTTGTGTTTATACACAAGTGTATGTAATATTACAACTATAATATATAATGTAGAAGAATAATTAAATATTTAAACTACAGTTTTATATACACTGATTTGTGTAACAACGACTACATAATTATATTAACAAAAAATACTTTAATTATTTTTTATATACTTTTATATTTTTGTATAATTACATGCTTTTATTGTTAATACATATATATATACATTTCTGTTTTTAAGAGTATAATTTTTTATTTAATTGTAAAAGTAAAAAATAAAAGATTAAAATTGATATTATAATACTGAATTACTATAACAATGTTAAAAATGCATATAATAATAGTATTTATAAGTGAATTATAAAATATAAAAAAAAACCTAACGTATGTATATATATTTTTTTTTTTTTTTTTTTGATGTGTTAAAACCAAACTCATTTCAAACTATACAAATATTTGATCATATGTATATTTATTTAGATACATATTTATAAAATTATTTATATGAGTATATATTTATTTATGTTTATATATATGTATGTGAAAGTTATATATATATATATACATAATATAAAAATTTGACATGTATTTAGTATTTTTTAATACTGGTTTAACAAATGAATTAATTAAAATATAAAAATAATAATTTGTAAACTTTTTTTAATTTAATAATAATTTAATACAGATGCATTTATTTATTTTTAAAAAATGCTCAATGTTAAAACGTTTTTGATCAAGTTACACCCCTTAATTAACTATTTTATATATTTTGGAGCATACACTTAATTATAATGTATGTGCACCAATGATAGTAAAACAAATATAGATACTTTGATATATGTTATAATTGCACCATTTTATATTATCAATTATAAATACATATAGATAAAAAATTATATAATAAATTGTTAATGTTTCTTTTAATTTTTTTTTTAATTATATATATAAAAAAACAACAGTATGAAGTAGATAAATGCTAACTTTTAAAAAACAGATGCATTATAAAAAAAAATGGATATCTGCAAACTTAACAATATATTTGTATGTTATAAAAAAGTATTATAAAATAGTAAAAAAACAATGAACAAGATAAAAAATAAAATGAAGAGTAAAATAAATTACGATGTAATATTTTAAATATATATTTTTTTTTATTATAATAAATGAGTTATATAAAAATAAAATATAAACAATCTTTTTTATTAATTATGCTTA
>NW_022332680.1:0-4562 GCF_002776525.5 Piliocolobus tephrosceles | reverse complement strand
TTTTTTTTTTTTTTTTTTTTTTTTTTTTTTTTTTTTTTTTGAGACAGAGTATCTCTCTGTTGCCCAGGCTGGAGTATAGTGTTGCGATCACAGCTCACTGCAGCCTCAACCTCCTATGTTCATGTGATCCTCCCACCTCAGCCTCCACCTCAGCCTGCCAAATAGCTGGGACTACAGGTGCATGCCACCACGTCTGGCTAATTTAAAAATTTTTTTTGTAGACACAGCGGTTGCTATGTTGCCCATGCTGGTCTCGACCTCCTGAGCTCAAACGGTATTCCTGCCTCAGCCTTCCAAAGTGCTGGGATTATAGGTGCAAGCCACTGCACCCTGCCATATCTATGTATTACTAACTTTACGTCATAATATTTAATTTTCGGGATATTAGAAGAAGAGTAAATATCACAGAAGGACTTTACCTCCTCTTCTGGAGAAGAGGTTAGTGCATTTTTGGTTGTATGCAGGATAATTGTATCATGTCAAGTGGAATTGTTATTTTATTTATTTGGAGATTAAGTACAATTTAAGGAGATGTATATGTGTGCCAAGTTGACAAGGGGTGGACTTGTGATTGTTAATTTTATGTGTCCACTTCACTAGGCCATGGGTTGTCCAGATACTTGGTCAAACGTTATCCTGGGTATGTCTGTAAAGGTGCTTTGGATGAGATGAACACTTAAATAGGTAGACTCAGTGAAGCAGATTGCTCTCCACAATGTGGATGAGACTCATTCAATGACTGAAAGCCTAAATAGAAAAAAAGGCTGACCCTCCTCTTAGTAACAGATAATTATCTTGCCTGATGGTCTTCAAACTGGGACATTGGCTCTTCCTGTTTCTGCAGCAGCCTGCTGGCTTTAAGACTCAAATTGGGACACTGGTGCTACAGATTTTGGACTCATCATGCACCCTAATCACATGAGCTGATTCCTTATAATAAATCAGTCTCTCTTGCATTCATGGTATCTCTCCAATTGTTTCTCTGGTGAACCCTGACGGATACAAGGAAATAATGCTTCCCAATTCATTCTGTGAAGTATTATCCTGATAGCGGAACCAGACAAAGACATTAGAAGAAAAGAAAACTACAGACCAAACTGTATCCAGTAACACAGAAAAAGGATTAAACGCCATGAACAAGTGAGATTTATCCCTATAATACAAAGTTTGTTGAACACCCGGTAATCAATCAATGTAATACATTATATTAACAGAATAAAGGGCAAAAATCACATAATCATATGAATGGACAGAGAAGAAGCATTTGATAAAATCCATCATCTTTTCATGTTTAAAAAAAAAAAACTCGCCGGGCGCGGTGGCTCAAGCCTGTAATCCCAGCACTTTGGGAGGCCGAGACGGGCGGATCACGAGGTCAGGAGATCGAGACCATCCTGGCTAATACGGTGAAACCCCGTCTCTAATAGAAAATACAAAAAAACTAGCCGGGCGACGAGGCGGGCGCCTGTAGTCCCAGCTACTTGGGAGGCTGAGACAGGAGAATGGCGTGAACCCGGGAGGTGGAGCTTGCAGTGAGCTGAGATCCGGCCACTGCACTCCAGCCTTGGTGGCAGAGCAAGACTCTGTCTCAAAAAAAAAAAAAAACTCCACTAACTAGGGTGAGAAAATTTCCTCAACTAGATAAAGAACATCTACAAAAAACAAACAAACTAACAACAAAAAACACAGCTAACATCCTACTTAATTGTGAAAGACAGTTCTTTTCCCCTAAGTTCAGGAACAAGACACGGATGGCAGCTCTCACCACTTCTATTCAATATTTTATTGGAGAAGCTAGGCAGGGCAATAAAGTAAGAAAAATAAATAAAAGGCATCTAGATAACAAAGGAAGAAGTAAATATTTATCTTTATTTGCATATGTTATAAGCATATAAACAATTCTAAGGAATTTACTAAAACCTAATAAGAGAAGCAAGTTAGCCAAAGATGTAGGATACAAGATCAACATACAAAAAATATGTGTATTTTAAACACTAGCAATGAACAATCCGAAATGAAATTAAGAAAACAATTTTATTGATAACAGCAAAAAGAATACTGAAAATAAAATTAATAAAAGAAGTTCAAGACTTATACTCTGAAAACTACAAAACATTAACAAAAATTAAAGAAGATCTAAATACATGGAAAGTCTTCCCCATTATTCATAAAATGGAAACTTTAATATTTTAAATTTAATCTCCAAATTGAACTACAGATTCAACGCAATCCCTATTAAAATCCCAGATGGCTTGTGTTTTGCAGATTTAATAAGCTAAAATTTATATGGAATGCAAGGAACCCTGAATAGGCAAAACAATCTTGAAAAAGAAAAACAAAATTGGAGGCTTCTCATATCCTGATTTCAAAACTTATTACAAAGCCATAGTAATCAAGACAGTGTCATATACACTTAAAGATAGATATATAGTACAGATGTATAGATGTAAAGTGGAATACAATTGAGAGTCCAGAAATAAACCTTCATACTTATGGTCAATTGATTTTCAACAAGGATGCTAAAACAATTCAACCGAGTAAGAAAAGTCTTTCCAACAAAGGTGCTGGGACATCTGGATTTCCACATGTAAAGAAATGAAGTTGGGGGGGAGTGGAGCAAGATGGCCGAATAGGAACAGCTCCAGTCTACAACTCCCAGCACGAGTGACACAGAAGACCGGTGATTTCTGCATTTTCAACTGAGGTACTGGGGTCATCTCACTAGGGAGTGCCGGACAATCGGTGCTGGTCAGCTGCTGCAGCCCGACCAGCGAGAGCTGAAGCAGGGCGAGGCATCGCCTCACCTGGGAAGCGCAAGGGAGAAGGGAATCCCTTTTCCTAGCCAGGGGAACTGAGACACACAACACCTGGAAAATCGGGTAACTCCCACCCCAATACTGCGCTGTAAGCAAACGGGCACACCAGGAGAATATGCCCCACACCTGGCCGGGAGGGTCCCATGCCCACGGAGCCTCCCTCCTTGCTAACACAGCAGTCTGTGGCGATCTAACCGCAAGGCAGCAGCGAGGCTGGGGGAGGGGCACCCGCCATTGCTGAGGCTTAAGTAGGTAAAGCCGCTGGGAAGCTCGAACAGGGTGGAGCTCACAGCAGCTCAAGGAAACCTGTCTGTCTCTGTAGAGTCCGCCTCTGGGGACAGGGCACAGCTAAAAAATAACAGGGGAAGCAGCAGAGGTCTGTGCAGACGCGAACGACTCTGTCTGACAGCTTTGAAGAGAGCAGTGGATCTCCCAACACAGAGGTTGAGATCTGAGAAGGGACAGACTGCCTGCTCAAGTGGGTCCCTGATCCCTGAGTACCCTAACTGGGAGACATCCCCCACTAGGGGTAGTCTGACACCCCACACCTCACAGGGTGGAGTACACCCCTGAGAGGAAGCTTCCAAAGTAAGAATCAGACAGGTACACTCGCTGCTCAGCAATATTCTATCTTCTGCAACCTCTGCTGCTGATACCCAGGCAAACAGGGTCTGGAGTGGACCTCAAGCAATCTCTAACAGACCTACAGCTGAGGGTCCTGACTATTAGAAGGAAAACTATGAAACAGGAAGAACACCTATACCAAAACCCCATCAGTACGTTACCATCATCAAAGACCAGAGGCAGATAAAACCACGAAGATGGGGAAGAAGCAGGGCAGAAAAGCTGGAAATTCAAAAAATAAGAGCGCATCTCCCCCTGCAAAGGAGCACAGCTCATCGCCAGCAATGGATCAAAGCTGGTCAGAGAATGACTTTGACGAGATGAGAGAAGAAGGCTTCAGTCCATCAAACTTCTCAGAGCTAAAGGAGGAATTACGTACCCAGCGCAAAGAAACTAAAAATCTTCAAGAAAGAGTGGAAGAATTGACAGCTAGACTAATTAATGCAGAGAAGGTCATAAACGAAATGACAGAGATGAAAACCATGACACGAGAAATACGTGACAAATGCACAAGCTTCAGTAACCGACTCAATCAACTGGAAGAAAGAGTATCAGCGATTGAGGATCAAATGAATGAAATGAAGCGAGAAGAGAAACCAAAAGAAAAAAGAAGAAAAAGAAATGAACAAAGCCTGCAAGAAGTATGGGATTATGTAAAAAGACCAAATCTACGTCTGATTGGGGTGCCTGAAAGTGAGGGGGAGAATGGAAACAAGTTGGAAAACACTCTTCAGGATATCATCCAGGAGAACTTCCCCAACCTGGTAGGGCAGGCCAACATTCAAGTCCAGGAAATACAGAGAACGCCACAAAGATACTCCTCGAGAAGAGCAACTCCAAGACACATAATTGCCAGATTCACCAAAGTTGAAATGAAGGAAAAAATCTTAAGGGCAGCCAGAGAGAAAGGTCGGGTTACCCACAAAGGGAAGCCCATCAGGGTAACAGCAGATCTCTCGGCAGAAACTCTACAAGCCAGAAGAGAGTGGGGGCCAATATTCAACGTTCTTAAAGAAAAGAATTTTCAACCAAGAATTTCATATCCAGCCAAACTAAGTTTCATAAGTGAAGGAGAAATAAAATCCTTTACAGATAAGCAAATGCTTAGAGATTTTGTCACCA
>NW_022332679.1:0-1392 GCF_002776525.5 Piliocolobus tephrosceles | reverse complement strand
AGAGACACAAATTTTTATTTTTATTTTTGGAGACAGAGTTTCACTTTCTCAGTAAGCTGAGATCACGCCACTGCACTCCAGCCTGGGTGACAAAAGTGAAACTCTGTCTCCAAAAATAAAAATAAAAATTTGTGTCTCTAACACTGGAGTTTTAGATGCCTGTACACTGAATCTTTTCTGTTCTTTCTCCCTTTTTTTTTTTGAGACGGAGTCTTGCTCTGTCGCCCAGGCTGGAGTGCAGTGGCCGGATCTCAGCTCACTGCAAGCTCTGCCTCCCAGGTTCACGCCATTCTCCTGCCTCAGCCTCCTGAGTAGCTGGGACTACAGGTGCCTGCCACCACGCCCGGCTAGTTTTTTTTTGTATTTTTTAGTAGAGACGGGGTTTCACCGTGTTAGCCAGGATGGTCTCGATCTCCTGACCTCATGATTCGCCCGTCTCGGCCTCCCAAAGTGCTGGGATTACAGGCTTGAGCCACCGCGCCGGGCCCTTTCTCCCTTTTTTAAACCTTAGTTTATTTATTAATATTATTATTACACTTTTATTAGATTTCACTTATTATTGAGGTGAATGTACCTGCAGTGAAGTGTGTAGCATGCACTCATCTTAGATGTACAGCTGAATTCTTGCACACATATATTCCCATATAACTACCACCCAGAAGATTTCCCATGCTTCTTACCACTCCCTGAGGGTCAGCACTATTCTGATTTCTAACTCTCTTAGTTTTGCCTGTTCTTTAACTCTAAATAAATAGAATCATATTGTGTTTTGTGTGTCTGGCTTCTGTAACTCAACAAAATGTCTGACACATTCATTCTTGCTGATTTGCATATCAGTTTTTATTATTGCATAGTATTTTATTCTATGACTATAGGACAATTCATTCATTCACCTTTTAATGGACTTTCATCGTTTCCACTTTGGGGCTACTATAGATAATTATCCTATGAACAGTTGTGTTACAAATGCACTAATTTCTCATGGGAATATACCTAGGAATGGAATTGTTGGTTCATGACATTGGCATGTGTTTGGCTTTAGGAGATACAAGCATTTTACCTTTATAGAAATTGATAAGAAATTGTATGACATTGTCAATTGCTCTACATTCTCACTAATGTATTTTTATGGGCTCAAATTTTTACCATTCTCTTGAGTGTGTAGTATACCTTCTTCTTCTTCTTCTTCTCCTCCTCCTCCTCCTCCTCTTCTTCCTCCTCCTCCTCTTCTTCCTCCTCCTCCTCCTCCTCCTCTTCCTCCTCCTCCTCTTCTTCCTCCTCCTCCTCTTCTTCCTCCTCCTCCTCCTCTTCCTCCTCCTTCTCTTCCTCCTCCTCCTCCTCCTCTTCTTCCTCCTCCTCCTCCTCCTCCTCCTCTTCCTCCTCCTCCTCTTC
>NW_022332678.1:0-1515 GCF_002776525.5 Piliocolobus tephrosceles | reverse complement strand
CCATTGTGGAAGACCATGTGGCGATTCCTCAAGGATCTAGAACTAGATGTACCATATGACCCAGCCATCCCACTACTGGGTATATACCCAAAGGATTATAAATTATTCTACTACAAAGACACATGCACACGTATGTTTATTGCGGCACTATTCACAATAGCAAAGACTTGGAATCAACCCAAATGCCCATCAGTGACAGACTGGATTAAGAAAATGTGGCACATATACACCATGGAATACTATGCAGCCATAAAAAACGATGAGTTTGCGTCCTTTGTAGGGACATGGATGCAGCTGGAAACCATCATTCTTAGCAAACTATCACAAGAAGAGAAAACCAAACACCACATGTTCTCACTCATAGGTGGGAACTGAACAATGAGCTCACTTGGACTCGGGAAGGGGAACATCACACAATGGGGCCTATCATGGGGAGGGGGGAGGGGGAAGGGATTGCATTGGGGAGTTATACCTGATATAAATGATGAATTGATGGGTGCTGACGAGTTGATGGGTGCAGCACACCAACATGGCACATGTATACATATGTAACAAACCTGCACGTTATGCACATGTACCCTAGAACTTAAAGTATAATAAAATAAAAAAAAAATTAAGATAAGTAAAACAAATATTTAAAAACAACTGGAAGGTTGTATAAAGTTTTTATTTTACTCCTTCATTAATTCTCCCATTATAAGACTGTTTGTATTATACTTCTTGGTGAAAAAAAGGAAAGTAGAACCAGAAACTGTTAATTTATATTAAAATATATTTTTATAAAAGGATATTAAGTAATTCACAGAACTGGGTTTGATCTATAACCAAACCAGAAAAATGCTCCCAGGGAATAGCTGCTGGCACTTTTGCCATTGGATAACTGGCTCTGAATCTCCACCAAAGCCACCTCAAATAAATCTTAAATGGCCCTGTACCTTTGACTATAACACGAGTGACCAATATTTATTGGTAGAAGTCTAATGATTAGACTCTGAGGATAGGTTGGACTTATGTGGCTGAGTAGAACAAGGTTATTTCAGCTTAATTACGTCTATACTGAAAGTTGTACAGAGGTTCATATTTTCATTTGCATTGGTATAGACAAAGACATCATGTGTGTGAATTGTCTCAAAAGACAGACTGACTCCTAGAATATATTGGAGAAACTCATAAAAGTCTTTAAGAAGAAAAGACTTAGCTTTGCAACCCACAAGTGGATAAACAAGCCCAGTTTATAACTGTACCAACTTAGCACAACTTACCAAGGCCTTTGCAGCACCTTACAATTCTTCCTTCTCTCTTCCATAATGAAATATAGCAATATTGGGAAAACACTGGAATTGAAATTGGTGAGTGTAGGTGTATTTATCAGTTTCTCTCTCATTAACTGAGTGACCTTGGTAAAATTATCAGTGAGTTTCAATTTATATATATATGTGTGTGTGTGTGTGTGTATATGTGTGTGTGTGTGTATATATATATGTAGTGTGTGTGTGTCTGTGTGTGTGTGTGTGT
>NW_022332677.1:0-2821 GCF_002776525.5 Piliocolobus tephrosceles | reverse complement strand
AAAAAAAAAAAAAAGAAGATATAACAATTATAAACATATATACACCTGTCTTAGTCCATTTTGAGTTGCTATAACAGAATACTCAAGACTGAGTAATTTATAAACAAAAAAAGTATTTAGCTCTCAGTTTTGTAGACTGGGAAGTTTAAGGGCATGGCCCCGGCTTCTGGCAAGGGGTTTCATGGTACATCATAATATGGCAGAGAAGGTCAAAGTGGAAACAGACACTTGTGAACAAACAAAACTTGAGGGACATCCCGACTTTATAACAACCCATCTTCATGGAAATTAATCCATTCCTGCAAGAACTAATCCAGTCTCACCAGAGCAGGAACTCACTCATTACCATAAGAACAACACTAAGCCATTCAAGAGGGATCTCCATCTCCCTCCATGAGCCATACACTACGCCCCACCTCCCAACATGGTCACACTGAGGATCAAATTTCAACATGAGTGTTGGTGGGGACCAAATCATAGCAGCACCTAATAACAGAGTTCCAAAATATATAAGCCAAAAATTGACAGAACTGAAGGGGAAAAATACTTCTACAATAATAGTTGGAGACCTCAATACCCCACTTTCAATAATGGCCAATACAACCAAAGGATCAATGTAGAAATGGAAGATTTGAACAAAACTACAAACCAATTAGACCTAACAGACATACACAGAACACTCCACCTAACAATAGCAGAATACAAATTCTTCACAAGTACACATGGAACATTTTGAGAAAAGACCATATGTTAGGCCACAAAACAAGCCTCAGTAAATTGAAACAGATTGAAATAATCTTTTGTGATCTGATCACAATGAAATGAAACTAGAACTATTTCATCACAATGAAATAAAACTGAAAAATGCACAAGTATGTGGAAATTAAACAACACATTCTAAAACAACCAGTGGATAATAGAAGAAATCACGAGTGAAATGAGAAAATATTTTGAGACAAATTAAAATGAAAAGACAAAATACTAAAACTTATGGGATGCAGTGAAAGCAGTGGGAAGAAGGAAATCTGTAGTTGTAAATACATACATTATAAAAGAAATATCTTGGCCAGGTGCAGTGGCTCATGCCTCTAATCCCAGCACTTTGTGGGGCTGAGGTGGGCAGATCACTTGAGGTCAGGAGTTTGAGACCAGCCTGGCCAACATGATGAAACCCCGTCTCTATTAAAAATACAAAAAATTAGCCGGATGTGGTGGTGAGTGCCTGTAATCCTAGCTACTTGGGAGGCTGAGGCAGGAGAATCGCTTGAACCAGGGAGGCAGAAGTTGCAATGAACCGAGATTATGCGAGTGCATTCCAGCCTAGGCGACAGAGTGACACTCCATCTCAAAGAAAAAAAAAAAGTCTCCAATTAATAACCTAAATATATACTTTAAGAAATAAGAAAAAAAGAGCAACCTTTGGGAAACTGAGGCAGGAGGACTGCTTGAGTCCAGGAGTTCAAGACCAGCTTGGGCAACAGAGTAAGACCCTGTCTGTTAAAAAAAGAAAAAGAAAAAGAGAAGACCCAAATAATTAAAATCAGAAATGAAGATGGGAACATTATTACCAAACCGCCTTTTCCCATTTCATAGCCTACACCTTAAGATTAAAGTGTTTAAAAACCCAGAGGGAGGGATTGAAACCGCCTTTGCAAAATTATGACTGAAACAATGAAAGAGATCTAACTTAACTGACTCCATCTTGCTTCTAACCTCCAAGCTGTCCTTGTTCATTCCTGGGCCTAGGCTGAACTAACTTGACTAAAGAGTTTCGAAGATCGGAACTCTTTAGTCATCCCACTCGCTCTGCCGCCCAGGCTGGAGTGCAGTGGCCGGATCTCAGCTCACTGCAAGCTCCGACTCCTGGGTTCACGCCATTCTCCTGCCTCAGCCTCCCGAGTAGCTGGGACTACAGGCGCCCGCCATGTCGCCCGGCTAGTTTTTTTTGTATTTTTAGTAGAGACGGGGTTTCGCCATGTTAGCCAGGATGGTCTCGATCTCCTGACCTCGTGATCCACCCTTCTCGGCCTCCCAAAGTGCTGGGATTACAGGCTTGAGCCACCGCGCCCGGCCGAAACTTAGTTTATAGTTTAAACAAAGATGGTAACAGTCCTTTCCCAAGGCAGACCTCCTTCTTGCCTGGGGACTAGATTGCCTTTGTAGGACTAACATTAGCCACAAGATTAGAAATTACAGTTTAGGAGTCATGCAGCTGGAGGCTACAAGATTCTGACCCTCCTAAACTGCTCCTAAGATCTGTGCTTGAGATGTTTTGCAGACCCTGCACTTGATAAATCAGCTGGCACCACCCAGATCAATAAACTGGCTCATCTGATCTTGCGGCCCCCACCTAGGAACTGACTCAGCACAAGAAGACAGCTCCGACTTTCTATGATTTCATCTTTAACCAATCAGCACTCTTGGCTCATTGGCTTCCCCACTACCCACCAAGTTATCCTTAAAAACCCTGCTCCCAGGATGCTCTGGGAGACTGATTTGAGTGATAATAATTAATTCCGGTCTCCTCCACAGCCGGCTCTGTAAGAATTACTCTTTCTCGGCCGGGCGCGGTGGCTCAAGCCTGGGTTGGAGTACAGTGGCGCGATCCCAGCTCACTGCAAGCTCCGCCTGCCGGGTTCACACCATTCTCCTGCCTCAGCCTCCCGAGTAGCTGGGACTACAGGCGCCCGCCACCTCGCCCGGCTAGTTTTTTGTATTTTTTTGTAGAGACGGGGTTTCACCGTGTTAGCCAGGATGGTCTTGATCTCCTGACCTGTGATCCGCCCGTCTCGGCCTCCCAAAGTGCTGGGATTACAGGCTT
>NW_022332676.1:0-4957 GCF_002776525.5 Piliocolobus tephrosceles | reverse complement strand
CTTCATACTTACAGCCTTCAGTAAAATTTTGTCATTTTACTTATATAAATGTTTTGTATATTTCTTGTTAGGTTTATTCCCCTATCATTTTTTTTTTTCGAGACAGAGTCTTACTCTGTCGCCCAGGCTGGAGTGCAGTGGCACAATCTCAGCTCACTGCAAGCTGTGCCTCCCAGGTTCATGCCATTCTCCTGCCCCAGCCTCCCGAGTAGCTGGGACCACAGGCGCCTGCCACCACACCCGGCTAATTTTTTTTGTATTTTTAGTAGAAATGAGGTTTCCCCATGTTAGCCAGGATGGTCTAGATCTCCTGACCTCGTGATCCACCCGCCTTGGCCTCCCAAAGTGCTAGGATTACAGGCGTGAGCAACCGCGCCTGGCCATATTTCACTATGGAGTATGGTGATTGCAGTTGTTTTCTCATAGATAACTCTTTATCAAATTGTGAATTTCTACAGTTTCTAGCCTATTGAGAATTTTTTTGTTTGTTTGGTTTTTTTTTTTTGAAACAGGGTCTCGCTCTGTCATCCAGGCTAGAGTGCAGCGGCGCAATCATGGCTCACTGCAGCTTTGACATTCCGGACTCAAGTGATCCTCCCACCTCAGCCTCCCAAATAGATGAGACTACCAGCAGACACCACTACACTCAACTAATTTATTTTTATTGTCTGTAGAGATGGAGTCTCCCTATGTTGCCTAAGCTGGTCTTGAACTCCTAGGCTCAAGCAGTCCTCCTGCCTTGGTCTCCCAAAGTGGTGGAATTACAGGCATAAGCCACGGTGCCTGGCTGAGAACATATTTTTAAGATATTATAAGAACAAAGTAAATAATTCAAATAGTAGAAGAAGGGATGTGAAGAGTTACCCATCTCTGTTCCCCTGTTTCCAGATTTCCTTGCTGACAGGCAATTCCTGTTCTTTTTTTATATCTCCTACCAGAGATCAATTGATCCAAATATAAGCACATATGTGAATGCTACTTTTTACACAAATAGTAGGATAGTATATATACTGTTCCAAGCCCTGATTTTTTTTTTTTTTTTTTGAGATGGAGCCTCGCTCTGTCGCCCAGGCTGGAGCGCAGTGGTGTGATCTCGGCTCACTGCAACCTCCACCTCCTGGGTTCAAGCAGTTCTCTGCCACAGCCTTCTGAGTAGCTGGCATTACAGGCGCCCGCCACCATGCCTGGCTAGTTTTTTGTATTTTTAGTAGAGATGAGGGTTCACCATCTTGGCCAGGCTGGTCTTGAACTCCTGACCTTGTGATCCACCCGCCTCAGCCTCCCAAACTGCTGGGATTACAGGCGTGAGCCACTGCACCCAGCCTAAGCCTTGATTTTTTAAGTCAAGCTGTGAGTCATTTCTTTTTTCTTTTTCTTTTTTTTGAGACAGAGTCTTATTCTGTTGCCCAGGCTGGAGTGCAGTGGCATGATCTAGGTTCACTGCAACCTCCGCCTCCCAGGTTCAAGCGGCTCTCCTGCCTCAGCCTCCTGAGTAGCTGGGACTGCAGGTGCTCGCCACCATGTCTGGCTAATATTTGTATTTTTAGTAGAGACGGGGTTACACTATGTTAGCCAGGCTGGTCTCGAACTCCTGACCTCAGGTGATCTGCCAGCCTCGGCTTCCTAACGTGCTGGGATTACAGTCATGAGCCACCACCACACCCGGCCTTTTTATTTAAATTAACAAAATAGATACACAAATACCATTGTGTTACAATTACCTACAGCATTAAGTATAGTCACATGCTGTACAGGTTTGTAGCCTAGAAGTAATAGGCTATACCATATAGCCTAGGTATGTAGTATACTATACCACCTGGGTTTGTGTAAGTACACTCTATGATGTTTGTACAGTGACAAAATCACCTAGTGATGCATTTCTTAGAATGAATCCCTGTCATTAAGCAATATATGACTCTGTCTGAGTCACTGTTTTCAATTTTTTGGGGTCTATACCAGGAAGTAGAATTGCTGGATCATATGATAATTCTACGTTTAACTTTTTGAGGAATTGCCAAACTGTTTTCCATAGTGGCTGCAACCATTTTACCTTCACATCAGCAATGTATAAATGTTCCAACTTCTCCACATCTTTGTCAAAACTTGTTATTTTCCTTTTGTTAAAATCATAGCCATCCTGTGGGTGTGGAGCAGTATCTCACTGTAGTTTTTCCTCTTTTGTTTTTCTTTTCTTTTTTTTTTTTTTTTTGAGACGGAGTCTCCCTCTGTCACCCAGGCTGAAGTGCAGTGGCCAGATCTCGGCTCACTGCAAGCTCCGCCTCCCGGGTTCACGCCATTCTCCTGCCTCCGCCGCCCGAGTAGCTGGGACTACAGGCGCCCGCCACCTTGCCATGCTAGTTTTTTGTATTTTTTTAGTAGAGACGGGGTTTCACCGTGTTAGCCAGGATGGTCTCGATCTCCTGACCTCGTGATCCGCCCGTCTCGGCCTCCCAAAGTGCTGGGATTACAGGCTTGAGCCACCGCGCCCGGCCTTTTTTTTTTTTTTTGAGACAGAGTTTCACTATGTCACCCAGGCTGAAGCGCAGTGGCACAAACATAGCTCACTGCAACCTCAACCTCCCGGGCCTAGGTGATCCTCCTGCCTCAGCCTCCCAAATAGCAGCCTCCGAAGTAACTGGGACTACAGGTGCCACCATGCCCGGCTAATTTTCGTATTTTTTGTAGAGTCCAGGTTTTGTCAGGTTGCCCAGACTGGTCTCGAACTCCTGAGCTCAACTGATCCTCCTGTCTCATCCTCCCAAAGTGTTGGGATTACAGGTGTGAGCCCCTGCGCGCAGCCTCATTGTACTTTTCATTTGCCATTTCCCTAATGACAATCATGTTGAGCATCTTTTTATGTGCTTATTGGCCATTTGTATATCTTCTTTGGAGAAATGTCTATTCAAATCTTTAGTCCATTTTTGAATTGGGATTTTTTTTAATAGTAGGAGTTCTTCACGCGTTCTGAATATTATCAGGTATATGATTTGCAAATATTTTCTCCCATTCTATGAGTTGTCTTTTCATTTTCTGGATAATGTCCATTGATGTTGGTAAAATTTTAATTTTGATGAAGTCCAATTTATTTATTTGTGTATATATATATATATATAAATAATATATACATATATATATATATTTTTTTAGACAGGGCTTCAGCTTTGTCACCCAGGCTGGAGTATAGTGGTGCAATCACTGATCACTGCAACCTCAACCTCCTGGGCTCAAACAATCCTCCCATTTCAGCCTTCTGAGTAGCTGGGACCCCAGTGGTGCATCACTACACCTGGCTAATTTTTTATTTTTTATTTTTTAGACAGAATCTCACTCTGTCACCAGGCTGGAGTGCAGTGGCACCATCTCAGCAACCTCCACCTCCCGGGTTCAAGCGATTCTCCTGCCTCAGCCTCCCAAGCAGCTGGGACTACAGGCGTGCACCACCACACCCAGCTAATTTTTGTATTTTTAGTAGAGACGGGGTTTCACCATGTTGACCAGGATGGTCTTGATCTCCTGACCTTGTGGTCCTCCCACCTTGGCCTCCCAAAGTGCTGGGATTACAGGCGTAAACCACCTCGCCCAGTCTGATTTTTTAATTTGTAGACACAGGATCTCCCTATGTTGCCCAGACTGGTCCTGAACTCCTGGGCTCAAGCGATTCTCCCACTTCAGTCTCCCTAAATGCTGAGATTACAGCTGTGAGCCACTGCACCTGGACCAATTTATCCATTTTTTTTCTTTTGTTGTCTGTGCTTTTGGTGTTATATCGAAAAATCATTGCCAAGACAAATGTCATATAGATTTCCCCCTATGTTTCCTTCCAGGAGTTTTATAATTTTAGTTCTTACATTTAGGTCTTTGATCAATTTTGAGTTAATTTTAAAAATATGGTATAAGGCGAATGGGTGTGGTGGCTCACGCCTATAATTTGCATTTTGGGAGGCAGAGGCAGGTGAATCACTTGAGGCCAGGAGTTTCAGACCAGCCTGGCCAACATGATGAAACCCCTTCTCTACTAAAAATACAAAAACAAACAAACAAAAAACAACCACAAATTAGCCGGGTGTGGTGGCACACACCTGTAATCCCAGCTATTTGGGTGGCTGAGGCAGGAGAATCACCTGAACCCAGGAGGCGGAGGTTGTAGTGTGCCGAGATGGTATCACTGCACTTCCAGTCTGGGCAACAGAACAAGACTCTGTCTCAAAAAAAAAAAAAAAAAAAAAAAAAAAAAAATGGTGTAAGGTAAGGCAAGGGTTCAACTGCATTCTTTAGCATGTGGATATACAGTTTTCTCTGTACCATTTGTTGAAGAGACTCTCTTTTTCTCCATTGAATATTGTTGGTACCCACTTGTCAAAATACGTAGTGTTTGTCTTTCCATGCCTGGCTTATTTCACTTGGCCTCATGTTCTCCAGTTCCATCTATGTTATCACAAATGACAAAATTTCCTTGTTTTTTATGGATGAATAGTATTCAGTTGCATATATATATATGTGTGTGTGTATATATATATATATATATCACATTTTCTTTATTCAGTCATCTGTTGATGGACACTTAGGGTGATTCCATAACAGGGCTATTGTGAATAGTGCTGCAAATACTGTTCTCACTCACACGTGGAATCTAAAACAAACTCAAAGAAGCAGAAAGTAGAATGGTGTTTAACAGAGACTGAGGGGTGGGGGAAATGGGGAGATGATGGTCAAAGGGTACAAAGCCTCAATTAGGAGGGATACGTTTTTTTAAATTTGAGATATAAGGCTGGGTGCGATGGCTTACACCTGTAATCCCAGCACTTTGGGAGGTTGAGGCAGGTGGATTACCTGAGGTTAGGAGTTCCAGACCAGCCTGGCCAACATGGTGAAACCCCATCTCTACTAAAAATACAAAAATTGGCCGGGCGCGGTGGCTCAAGCCTGTAATCCCAGCACTTTGGGAGGCTGAGACGGG
>NW_022332673.1:0-6972 GCF_002776525.5 Piliocolobus tephrosceles | reverse complement strand
AAAAGAGCGAGAGAGGCAGAGGCAGAGGCAGAGTCTCGCTCTGTCATCCAGGCTGCAGTGCAGTGGTGCAATCGCAGCTCACTGCAGCCTCAAACTCCTGAGCTCAAGCAATCCACCTGCCTCAGCCTCTCTAGTACCTGGGGCTACAGGTGCGCACCACCACGCTCAGCTAATTTTTAATATTTTGTAGAGATAGGGGTCTCACAATGTTGCCCAGGCTGGTCCTGAACTCCTCAGCCTCCTGAGTAGCTGAGACTACAGGCGTGTGCCACCACACGCAGCTATTTTTAAAAATTTTCTGTAGACATGGGGTTTCAATGTGTTGCCCAGTCTGTACTCAGACTTCTAGGCTCAAGCAATCGCCTCACCTCAGCCTCCCAAGTATCTGAGACTATAGGTGTATGCAAACACACTCAGCTAATTTTTTATTTTTTGTAGACATGGAGTCTCGCTGTGCTGCGCAGGCTGGTATCAAACTCCTGGGCTCAAGCGCTCCTCCTGCATCAGCTTCTCAAAGTCCTGTGATTACCGGCATGAGCTACCACACCCAGCCTCATTTTCCTTCTCTGCTTTTTGCAGAAAAAAGACAATTAGAATTATGTTAGAAAAAGAGCCAAGGAAACCTGATCCATGTTTAACACAGGGGAGACACTTCCTTTTCCTTTTTTTTGAGACGGAATCTCACTCTGTCATCCAGGCTGGAGTGCAGTGGTGTGATCTTGGCTCACTGTAACCTCCACCTCCCAGGTCCAAGCGATTCTCCTGCCCAAGCCTCCCGAGTAGCTGGGATTACAGGCGCGTGCCATCACGCCCGGCTAATTTTTGTATTTTTAGTAGAGATGGGGTTTCACCATGTTGACTGATCTCGAACCGCTGACCTCAGGTGATCCACCTGCCTAGGCCTCCCAAAGTGTTGGGTTTATAGGTGTGAGCCACCACACCCAGCCAACACTTTTATTTCAAAAACAAATAAAATTTGAGTTAGGAGGAATAAGTTCAAGGGATCCACTGTGTAATATGGGGACTATAGTTCATAACAATGTATTGCACACTTGAAAATCACTGAGAGCAGATTTTAAACATTCTCATCACACACATAAAAGATACATATATAAGGTGATACATATGTTAACGAGTTAAATTTAGCCACTCTGCAATGTGCACGTATTTCAAAACATCATATTATACACCATAAATATATGCAATTTTTATTTGTCAATTTTTAAAAATAAAAAAAGGGGCTGGGCATGGTGGCTCACGCCTGTAATCTCAGCACTTTGGGAGGCCAAGGTGGATGGATCATCTGAGGTCAGGGGTTTGAGACCAGTCTGGCCAACATGGTGAAACCCCGTCCGTACTAAAAATACAAAAATCAGCCAGGTGTGGTGGCGGGTGCCTGTAATCCCAGCTACTCGGGAGGCTGAGGCAGGAGAATTGCTTGAACCTGGGTGGTGGAGGTTGCAGTGAGCCGAGATGGTGCCACTGCACTCCAGCCTTGGCGACAGAGACTCCATCTCAACAAATAAATACATAAAAATCCATCCTGCCAAATCCTTTTTAAAGAATTTTGTTGTTTCCATTGATATATAATAGTTATTATATATCATATATATAATAACTATATTATAAAATATTAAATATTTTATATATTTATTATATATATATATTATATATATATTATATATGTCCACATTCCCCACATTCCTGGGATACACAGTGATATTTCAATATATATATAATGTATAGTGGTCACAGCAGGGTAATCGGCATAGTCATCATCTCACACAGGTACCATTTCTTTGTGTTGGCAACATTTCATATCCTCTCGGCTACTTGAAACTGCATATCATTGTTGCCTAGAGTCATCCTACAGTGCTATAGAACACTAGAACTTATTCCCACTCTCTAACTGTAACTTAGTATCCTTTAACAATTCTTACTTTTAAGTAGGCAGCTGGGTTCACAGTTTCATGCAAAACTCATGCCTGTAAATGATGTACAACAGTCTCCCATGTGAAAAGGCAACTAAAAATGATAAAGTTCAGGCTTTGCTTCTGGTACTTAGTGATTTGTATTTTGTAGCTTGCCCACTTCCCAAACACTCATGATCCACAACTACACCAGTAGTTACCATTTTAGGGAGACCAAAAAGAAAAAAATTAAAAAACCTTTTTTGAGAAGAAAAAAATGACCTTAGTTGTACAACATTGGGGCAAAGTGATTTTGATGAAATATGTAGTCAAATAATGACTTGCATTGATAGAGCTTGCTAAAGACAGGATTTATGTTACCCCCAAATCAAAATTGAACCCCCAAGGTGATGATGTTAGGAGGTGAGGCCTTTGGAATGTGATGAAGTCAGGAGCCTCATGAATGGCACTAGTGCCCTTATAAAAGGGACCTCAGAGAGCTCCTTCGCCTTTTCCACCACGTGAGGACACGGCGAGAAGGCGCCAAGTCTATGAACCAGGGAGCCCTCAGCAGACACCGAGTGTGCCACACCTTGATCCTGGACTCCAGAGCTGTGAGCAATAAATGTCTTTTGTTTAACCCCTTTCCCGTTTGCCCCGAGAATACTCTTGTCTCTAATCCCAATGTAACAGAAATGTATATGATTTTACATTAGGATGAGACACAAGTTCTGTTTAGAAATAACTCCAAGAACAATTTTTGTATTTTATTTTCACGTTGAAAATCAATTAGATTTCCTTCAGCCTCAAGGAGCGAGCGTGTTTATGTGAAATTAAATGAGTGCAGGCAGCAAGCTGTACCTTTTTTTTTTTTCTATTTTTTTTTTTTTTAATTTTTTTTTTTTTTTTTTTGAGACAGAGTCTCGCTCTGTCGCCCAAACTGGAGTGCAGTGGCCGGATCTCAGCTCACTGCAAGCTCCGCCTCCCGGGTTCACGCCATTCTCCTGGCTCAGCCTCCCGAGTAGCTGGGACTACAGGCGCCCGCCACCTTGCCCGGCTAGTTTTTTGTATTTTTTAGTAGAGACGGGGTTTCACCGGGTTAGCCAGGATGGTCTCAATCTCCTGACCTTGTGATCCGCCCGTCTCGGCCTCCCAAAGTGCTAGGATTACAGGCTTGAGCCACCGCGCCCGGCCATCTTTTTTTTTTTCTAAACAGGAAATGGGTTAAAAGTCATTCATTGTATAGTATTTTGTCATAGCAGTCCAAATAAACTAAGTCAGAGCTCCAGTGGGGTACCCCAGATGATAGGAAACATTGGTGGCATCTTGCTACTCTTTTGATGTTCTTTTTGTAAAGGAGGAAGGAAGGAAACACCCCATGAATTCTATCTGGGCCAGACCTTTTATGTTTTTATTTTATTTTTTTTTTAAGATGGAGTTTTGCCCTCGTCGCCCAGGCTAGAGTGCAGTGGTACAATCTTGGCTCATTGTAACCTCCGCCTCCAGGGCTCAAGAGATTCTCATGCTTCAGTCTCCCAAGTAGCTCGGATTACAAGTGTGCACTACCACACCCAGCTAATTTTTGTATTATTAGTAGAGATGTCGGGGGGAGGTTGGTGTTCGTCATATTGGCCAGGCTGGTCTCGAACTCCTGGCCTCAAGTGATCCATCCACCTCGGCCTCCCAAAGTGCTGGGATTACAGGTGTGAGCCACTGCGCCCAGCAAGAAGCACTTCTTGGGTGTCAAATGTGTTTACCCCAAGTGACTTTCCCGAGGCTGCCGTAATACAGTATCACAACCTGAGCAGTTTAAAACAACCAGAGTTTATCATCTCCTGGTCCTGGAGGCCAGGAGTCTGAAATCAAGGAATGTCGGGGCTGCGCTCCCTCCGGAGGCTCTAGGGGAGGCTCCTTCCTGCCTTTCCCAGCTTCTGAGGGCTCCAGGCATCCCTGGGCTTCTGGCCGCATCACTCCAGTCTCTGCCTCCATCTCCACTCGGCCTTCTCCTCTGTGTCTGTTTCTCCTCTTTTGTCTCTTAGAAGGACACCTGTCATTGGATGCAGGACCCTCCCTAACCCAGGATGAGCTCATTTTGGAATCCTTAACTAATAACATCTGCAAAGACTCTATTTCCAAATGAGATCCCATTCACAGGTTCTGTAAATTTAAAGGGGTTAGGAATTGAACGTATTTTGGGGGGATCACTATTCAATCAGTTGCAATTGTGTTTGGTTCCTTTGAGAGGCTCAAGTGGAGGATCCTTCCTGCTTCTCCAGCTCCTAGGGGCTCCCGGTGTCCCTGGGCTTGTGGCCGCATCACTCCAGTCCCTGCCTTCCCATGCGGCCTCCTTCTCTGTGCCTGTCTCCTCTTCTGTCTCTTAAAAGGATACTTGTCAGGGGACTCAGGGCCCATCCTAATCCAGGATGAGCTCATCTTCAGATCCTTAACCTACATCTGCATCACTTACATCACACACATCCTTCAGTACATCTGTGAAGACCTGATTTCCAAATAAGGCCCCATTTACAGGTACTGGGGGTTCAGGTTTCAACATATCTTAGTTGAGCATACAATTCAACCCTCAACAAAGGAATGTCAATCCATGGTAAACTCTTCTGTGCTTTCAAGCATTTATCTATCCCCTTCCTTATACGGGCTTTCCCTTTCTGCAAATTTATTTTTACAAATAATAGCCATAGCTGTGATTGTTGAAGCACTCATGATGTGCCATCCACTTCTTAACTTCTTTGCAAATGACAATCATATAATTGTCACCCAAATCCTACCAGGAAAGTACTACTGCATTTTATAAATGTGGACACAAAAGTTTGGAGACATTAAGACAAGTCTGATATTTCTTTTTTTTTTTTTTCCCTGAGACGGAGTCTTGCTCTGCCGCCCAGGCTGGAGTGCAGTGGCCGGTTCTCAGCTCACTGCAAGCTCCGCCTCCCAGGTTTACGCCATTCTCCTGCCTCAGCCTCCCCAGTAGCTGGGACTACAGGCGCCCGCCTCGTCGCCCGGCTAGTTTTTTGTATTTTTTAGTAGAGACGGGGTTTCACTGTATTAGCCAGGATGGTCTCGATCTCCTGACCTCGTGATCCGCCCGTCTCGGCCTCCCAAAGTGCTGGGATTACAGGCTTGAGCCACCGCGCCCGGCCGACAAGTCTGATATTTCACAGCTAAAACATGGCGGGTTTCCACTCCGAAGTATATCTCCAAGAGAAATGAAAACGTGTTCACGTAAACTCTGAAACACACATTCACAGCAGCATTGTTCATAGTAGCCTAAAGGTGGTAACAACCTCAAATGGCCTGTCAGCAAATGAATGTGTAAACTTAATGTGGTCCATCCATATCATGGAATATTCTTCAGCCCTAAAAATGACTGAAACTCTGACACAGGCTGCCACATGAGTGAACCTTGAAGGCATTTTGCTAAGTGACGGAAGCCAGTCATAAAACGCTATGTTCTGTGTGATCCCATGTATAGGATAATTCAAAACAAGGAAGTCTATAAAGATGGAAAGTAGATTCGTGGTTGCTTAGGGATGGGGGCAGGGGGTGTTAGGGTGGTTATAACTAAAGGGTACAAAGTGTCTTACCGAAGAAATCAAATGCTCGGCAGGGCGCAGTGGCTCACGCCTGTAATTCCAGCACTTCGGGAGGCCTAGGCAGGCGATCACCTGAGGTCAGGAGTTCGAGACCAGTCTGGGCTACGTGGTGAAATCTTGTCTCTACTAAAAATACAAAAATGAGCTGGGCGTGGTGATGCGTGCCTTAATCTCAGCTACCCAGGAGGCTGAGGCAGGAGAATTGCTGGAACCCGGGAGGTGGAGACTGCAGTGAGCTGATATCGTGCCACTGCAGTCCAGCCTGGCGACGGAGCAAGACTCTGTCTCCAAAAAAAAAAGAAAAAAAAAAAAAAAGAAATCAAATGCTCTAAAACTGATAGTGGTGATGGTTGCACAACTCTGAATATACTGCAAAACACTGAATTGCATGCATTAAATGGGTAAATGATATCGTATGTAAGCTATATCTCAATAAAGTTGTTAAAAACAAACAATAGTTTCTACCCAAAAGAAAATAAATCATTCTACCAAAAACACACATGGACACATATGTTCATCACAGCACAATGCACAATAGCAAAGACATGGAATCAATCCAGGTGCCCATCCATGGCAGACTGGATAAAGAAAATATGGTACATCTATACCAAGGAATACTACACAGCCATAAAAAGAACAAAATCATGTCCTTTGCAGTAAAATGGATGGAGCTGGAGGCCATCATCCTAAGGAAATTAAGGCAGGAACAGAAAGTCAAATAACGCATCTTCTCATTTACAAGTGGGAGCTAAACATTGGGTACCCATGGACATAAAGATGAGAACAATAGACTCTGGGGACTGCTAGAGGGGAGAGGAAGGGAGGGCGACAAGAGCTGGAAGGTACTTATCAGGTACTAGGCTCACTACCTGGGTGACAGGTCCATTAGGAGCCCAAACCTCAGCATCATGTGATATACCCAGGTCAGAAACCTGCGCATGTACCCCTGAGTCTAAAATAAACATTAAAAAAATTAAAAATTAAATCATTTTAACTTAAATTTTTTAAAAATTGGTCAGGCACAGTGGCTCATGCCTGCATTCCCAGCACTTTGGGAGGCCGAGGTGGGCAGATCACTTGAAGCCAGGAGTTCGAGACCAACCTGGCTAACATGGTAAAACCCTGTCTCTATGAAAAATACAAAATTTAGCCGAACTTGGTGGTAGATGCCTGTAATCCCAGCTATTCAGGTAGCTGAAGGAGGAGAATTTCTTGACCCCGAGAAGTGGAGGTTGCAGTGAGCCAAGATTGCAGCACTGCACTCCAGCCTGGGCAACAGAGTGAGACTCTATCTCAAAAAATAAAAATAAAAATAAAAAATTAGCTGGACATGGTGGTGTGTGCTTTTCATCCCAGCTACTTGAGACCACGCCACTGCACTCCAGCCTGGGTGACACAGAGAGACCCTGTCTCAAATAAATAAATAAATAAACAAAGAAAGTTAGAAATAC
>NW_022332672.1:0-1556 GCF_002776525.5 Piliocolobus tephrosceles | reverse complement strand
GGTCCTCAGGCACCAATACAAGACCTGGTTAAATTAACCTTTAAGGTTTATAACTCCAGAGAGGAGATGGCTGAAGCAGAGCGACAGTCTCACCTTAAACAGAAAGCACACCTCCTAACAGTGGCTTTACAGCCCAGTCGTGACCCCAGGCCAGAGAGCACACACCCCGCAGACTCCAAGGCTACAAAAGGAGCCTCCTATAAGTGTGGCAAGGCAGGACACTATGCCAACAGGTGTCTGCAAGGTCCCCAAGCCCCAATGCAGCCTTGCTATAAGTGCAAGGCATCAGGACATTGGGCCAGTGAATGTCCTAACCCTCGTCCACCAACAACACCCTGCCCTCCTTGCCAACAGGGAGGACACTGGAAGTCTGATTGCCCCACCCTGAGAACAGGTGCCACGTCTCCACGTGACCCCCTTTCCCAGGATCCTGGGAGCTCCTTCCAGCTCCTACATCTGGACGATGAGAACTGAAGGTGCTGAGATTCGGGGACCCACATCACCCTCACCAAGCTGCGGGTAACTCTCCTGGTAGCGGGTAAGACAATTATTTTTTTAACAGATAGCTGGGCTACCTATTCTGTTTTGCCGTCCTTCTCTGGACCTAGCCTTCCATCCAATATCTCTGTAGTAGGAGTAGACAGAAAGCCATCCACTTCACGAAAAGCTCCACTCCTTAAATGCTGCCTGGCCAGCAACTACTTTGCGCACTCGTTCCTCATTACACCCCTATGCCCTAACCCCTTACTAGGCAGAGACATCCTGAGCACCTTAAAGGCCTCCATATACATTACCACCAATCCATCCACTCCCCTTCAACCCCCTCACGACCTGCTGCTCATGCTTTGTGCAGGCGCACACGCTCCTCCTATGTCGCCCCCACCCCCCATCTTCCCGATTTCTGTACACCCTCAAGTGTGGGACACTTCCACCCCGGTCATAGCTGCCCGCCACCCACCAGTTCTTGTCAAGTTCAAAGATCCCACTTGTTTCCCAAACCACCCCCAATTCTCTCTCTGTCTGACACATCTACAAAGTTTAAAGTCAATTATCACATGACTACTTAGCCAACATATTCTTGTCTGCACACATTCCCCCTGTAACACTCCAATACTTCCAGTAAAGAAGGCAGATGGAGCGTATAGTTTAGTACAGGATCTTCAGCTAGTCAATGAGGGTATCCGTCCAACGCACCCTGTAGTTCTCAACCCTTACACCCTTCTGTTCCATATCCCCACCAATTCTACTTATTTTACTGTGCTAGACCTTAAGGATGCTTTCTTTACCATACCCCTACACACAGACTGCCAGTTCCTTTTTACTTTCACATGGGAGGACCCAGACACACATATCTCCACTCAACTGATGTGGACAGCCCTCCCACAAGGGTTCCGGGACAGCCCCCATTTCTATGATCAGACCTTAGCAAAAGACCTTGCCTCCTGCCCTCTCACTAAGAGCAAAGTTCTGCAGTATGTAGATGATCTCCTAATCTGTAGCCCTAAAAAACAAGACTCCCTTCTAGACACTGCAACTCTCCTCAACCATTTAGGATC
>NW_022332671.1:0-8177 GCF_002776525.5 Piliocolobus tephrosceles | reverse complement strand
AAAGTGCTGGGATTACAGGCTTGAGCCACCGCGCCCGGCCACATCATCCTTTTCCTTTTGTGTCCTTTTAGTCTACGCAGGGGGCTGGAACCAACATACCTTTTACCTCCTTTTCAAATCATTTACATTAGGAGAAGACAAATGTGTTTCAGGAACCACAAATCATGGGGTTTAAGCAGATAGCAATTATGCACCATTAGCAGTGTGGAGAAGAACTGATCCAGGCCAGGCCAGGTGGCTCAGGCCTGTAATCCCAACACTTTGGAAGGCAAAGGTGGGAGGATCCCTTGAGCCCAGAAGTTTGAGACCAGCCTGGTCAACATAGTGAGACCCTGCCTCCACAAAAAATACAAAAATTAGCCAGGCATGGTGGTGGGCGCTTGTAGTCCCAGCTACTGAGGAGGCTGAGGGGAAAGGATTGCTTGAACCCAGGAGGTGAAGGTTGCAGTGAGCCAAGATCATGCCAGTCCACTCCAGCTTGGTGACAGAGCGAGACACTGTCTCAAAAAAAAAGGCCAGGCATGGTGGCTCACACTTGTAACCCCAGCACTTTGGGAGGCCGAAGCAGGTGGATCACCTGAGGTCAGGAGTTCGAAACCAACCTGACCAACATAGAGTGAAACCCTGTCTCTACTAAAAAATACAAAAATTAGCTGGGCGTGTTGGCACACACCTGTAGTCACAGCTACTTGGGAAGGTGAGACAGGAGAATCCATTGAACCCCAGAGGCGGAAGTTGTAGTGAGCCAAGATCGAGCCACTGCACTCCAGCCTGGGTGACAGAACAAGACTCTGTCTCTCCAAAAGAAAAAAAAAGAAAAAAAAAAAATCAATTCATAACACAATGCCAAGCTCACAAGTGTTCGCACAACATGCTTGGGAATTTATCCAAAAAGAATATTTTTTTAAAGACTTACCAATTACCCAACTCCAACAACTGTCAACTATGATCAATCCTGTTTCATCTGTACCCTGACCCACTTCCCCTCTATTTGGAAGCAAATCTCAGACATCATTCCATTTCATTGGTAACTCCTGGGCTCAAGCGATCCGCCTGCCTCGGCCTCCCAAAGTGCTGGGATTACAGGCACGAGCCACTGCACCTGGCCCCAATTTTTAATTTAGAAAAAAATTTAAACCTGCCCCAAAGTTGCAAGAATAGACAGCCCAGGAGATGAAGCCAAGGTGCATAGGGGTTTATTTTTCTCATGTAAGAAGAGAGCCAGAAGAAAACAGCTCAGGCTGGGCACTGGTGTCACCGTGTCATCTGCATGTAGATTCACTGAAGTCTCCATTCCACCAATCTCAGCGTGCGGTTCTCATCTTTGTGGTCACAGACCGGTTCACACACTTTTGGGCATCACACTCCAAGTTCTAGGAGAGAAAAAAGAACAGAGCCAAAAGCCTCTTTCTTTTTGTGAGACTTTGTTTGGGAAGGGGCACCTGCCCCATGGACTCCCACCTACTACTCCCACCTACTCCCATTATTACATTGAACAGAACTGGGAGGCAGGTCTCTCCTGGGGTGCGAGGCTGAGGAGCCAAGTATTCTTAGAGAGGCACATTGCCATCCCGAACCAAGTTGGGGTTCTGTTAGGAAGGAAGGACTGGAAGGGAATATCTGTTACAGAAGGGTGAGAGAATGAAGGCGGAGGGGCAGCTGTTTCTGGAGTCTAGGCTGAAGGAAGCATGGAAGAGCAGCTGACATGAGCAGTGCTCAGAAACAAAGAGGCAGCCTTAGGTCACTGACTAATAGAAAGAGGTGGTGAAATGAAGAGCAGTCAGGGTGGCTCTAAGCTTCCTCCCATGGGAGAGTAGTGGAAGGATTGGGGCAGGGTTTGGGTTTTTTGTTTGTTTTGTTTTGAGACAGAGTTTCTCTCTTGTTGCCCAGGCTGGAGTGCAATGGTGCGATCTCGGCTTACTGCAACCTTTGCCTCCCGGGTTCAAGTGATTCTCCTGCCTCAGCCTTCCGAGTAGCTGGGATTACAGACATGTGCCACCACGCCTGGCTAATTTTGTAGTTTTAGTAGAGATGGGATTTCTCCATGTTGGTCAGGCTGGTCTCAAACTCCTGACCTCAGGTGATCTGCCCGCCTTGGCCTCAAAGTGTTGGGATTACAGGCGTGAGCCACCACACCTGGCCAGGGTTATATTTTTTGTGACAGTCAACTATTATATGTCCATAGGAACCATGGAATCATCAACTCTTCTATTTTTTGTGAGATGGAGTCTCTCTGTCGCCCGGGCTAGAGTGCAGTGGTGCAATCTCGGCTCACTGCAACCTCCACCTCCTGGGTTCAAGTGATTCTCCTGCCTCGGCCTCCCATGTAGCTGGGACTACAGGCGCCTGCCACCATGCCTGGCTAATTTTTGTATTTTTAGTAGAGACAAGGTTTCACCATGCTGGCCAGGCTGGTCTCAAACTCCTGACCTCAAGTGATCCACCCGCCTCGGCCTCCCAAAGTGCTAGGATTACAGGTGTGAGCCACTGCATTCGGTCATCAAGTGACTCTTTGAATAGATCACTTCTTTTTTTTTTTAAGACGGAGTGCAGTGGCGCAATCTCGGCTCACTGAGAACTCTGCCTCCTGGGTTCACGCCATTATCCTGCTTCAGCCTCCTGAGTAGCTGGGACTACAGGTCACCCGCCACCATGCCTGGCTAATTTTTTTTTGTATTTTCAGTAGAGACGGAGTTTCACCATGTTAGCCAGGATGGTCTCGATCTCCTGACCTCGTGATCCACCCACCTCGGCTTCCCAAAGTGCTGGGATCATAGGTGTGAGCCACCACACCCGGCCTGAATAGATCACTTCTTAATTGTATACGGCAAGTATGGTTCTTCTTACTTCATAGCAAAGAAAGCAATGCCCAGACATACAGACATTAACTGAAGGTCCCAGTCAGTGAGGTGGTAATCTCTTGCCCATGAATAGAGAGCATTTTACTTTTAGAAAGTAAAAGTGCTTTCATGTTAGATCCTTTCAAGGCAGGAAGACAGCAGGGGAGGCTGTCTGATGAGCTCATGATATGGGAGCCAGGAATAACGTGTCTACCTGGAGTGCGCTACATGTAGTGACCAGGAGCCAGTGGAAGCACAGACTGTCCTTGACCTGTCCCTCATCAGCTGGGAGTGAGGTGGCCAAAGAAGAATCATGAGCCTCAGCAGCTCCTGCCCCACCTCCCATAGGGAAGAGACTAGCCCAGAGCCCTGTCAGGGGACGGATGTCTTTTCTGTAGCGCTTCCTTGGGACTCTATAATTAGAGTAGTTCGCTAGGGATGTCAGGGAGAGTCTCTCCGGGGAAGTGACACTTGAGTTGAGTCCTGAATGAGGAGGAGACAGCCGTGTGAAGAAAGGAGGTTCCAGCAGAAAGGATGAACTTGGCGTGGTTAAGGATTGAAAGGTGGCTGGTATGATAGGAGCACAGTGGATGAGGGAAGGTTGGCAGGAGTCTTGTATAGTAAGTCATGATGGAGGCAGGGAGACCAGGTAAACAGGCTGTTCCAGTAGTTCAGATGAGGAAAGAAGTTAACTTGGCTCGGCCGGGCGCGGTGGCTCACACCTGTAATCCCAGCACTTTGGGGGACCAAGGCGGGCCGATCACCTGAGGTCAGGAGTTTGAGACCAGCATGGCCAACATGGCAAAACCCCATCTCTACTAACAATGCAAAAATTAGCTGGGCGTGGTGGCACGCGCCTGTAATCCCAGATACTCAGGAGGCTAAGGCAGGAGAATTGCTTGAATGCAGGAGGCGGAGGTTGCAGTGAGCCAAGGTTGCGCCATTGTACTCCAGTCTGGGCAACAAGGGCAAAACTCTGTCTCAAAAAAAAAAAAAAAGAAGTTAACTTGGCTCAGGATTTTACAGTGGTGATGATGCAGTGGGCAGGTGTGGAGACAGAACTTAGGAGATTCAATGACAAGTGGTATGATAAAGAAAAAAGGAATGACTTATATCAGCTTTGACCTGAGTGACTAGGTGAAAGAAGATGACATTTAATGAGATGTGGGGGGACCCTGGAGAAGGCAGGGAAAGGGAAGGAGAAAGTACAAGTATCTCTTGCTATCCACCATCCATTCCATGCTTTTGTTCAGATGCTGAGGAATATTATATTCAGCTGAGGAATATTAATATTGAACATTAGATAATCTATGAAAATACTTAAGTAGGCCGGGCATGGTGGCTCATGCCTGTAATCTCAGCATGTTGGGAGGCCGAGGTGGGCAGATCACCTGAGGTCAGGAGTTCAACACCAGCCTGGCCAACATGGTGAAACCCCATCTCTACTAAAAATAAAAAATTAGCTGGGTGTGGTGGCGCACACCTGTAGTCCCAGCTACTCGAGAGGCTTAGGCAGGAGAATCACTTGAACCTGGAAGGCGGAGGTTGCAGTGAGCCAAGATCACGCCACTGCACTCCAGCCTGGGCAACAGAGTAAGACTCTGTCTGAAGAAAAAGAAAAAAGAAAAAGAAAATACTTAAGTATATTAATAAATCTAGAAAGGAAAAAAATAAAACTATCTCCATAAAGACTGAAAGACATGTGACAAATTAAATTCCTATTATTTGTTTGCTTGCTTTTGCTTTGTTTTGTCTTGTTTTGAGACAGAGTCTCACTCTGTCACCCAGGCTGGAGTGCAGTGTCTGGATCTTGGCTCATAGCAACCTCCACCTCCCGGGTTCAAGAGATCCTCCCATCTCAGCCTCCCGAGTAGCTGGGATTACAAGTGTGCACCACCATACCCGGCTAATTTTTATATTTTTAGTAGAGACAGGGTTTCACCATGTTAGCCAGGATTGTCTCAAACTCCTGACCTCAAGTGTTCTGCCCACCTTGGCCTTGAAAAGTGTTGGGATTACAGGCATGAGCTACTGCACCTGGCCTAAATTCCTTTTTTTTTTTTTTTGCGACGGACTTTTGCTCTTGTTGCCCAGGCTAGAGTGCAATGGCGTGATCTTGGCTCACTGCAATCTCCGCCTCCCAGGTTCAAGCGATTCTCCTGGCTCAGACTCCCAAATAGCTGGGATTACAGGCATGCGCCACCATGCCTAGCTAATTTTGTATTTTTAGTAGAGACCAGGTTTCTCCAAGTTGATCAGGCTGGTCTCGAACTCCCGACCTCAGGTGATCTGTCCCCCTCAGCCTCCCAAAGTGCTGGGATTACAGTCATGAGCCACCAAGCCCAGCCCAATTCCTATTCTTAATAAAAACTAAAAACATGAATAGATTGATACTCATAAGATTTTTTTTTTTTTTTTTTTTTGAGATGGAGTCTCACTCTGTTGTCCTGGCTGGAGTGCAGTGGCACAATTTCAGCTCACTGCAGCCTCCGCATCCTGGGTTCAAAAGATCTTCCCACCTCAGCCTCCCGAGTAACTGGGATTACAGGCACAAGCCACCATACCTGGCTAATTTTTGTAATTTTAGTAGAGACAGGGTTTCACCATGTTGGCTAGGCCTTGAACCCCTGACCTCAAGTGATCTGCCCACCTTGGCCTCCCAAAGTGCTGGGATTACAGGCATGAGCAACCTTGCCTGGCCTCCTCTTAACATTTTTAACATTATTCCAGCATCATGCCTAAATGGGGAAACACCAGAAGAATTCACCATTATTATTTAACATTGTACTGGTGATACTAACCAAAACAATCAGATGAGAGAAAATAAAGTAGCAACCTAAGAATTGAAGAGGAGTAAGTAAACCTATCATTATTTGCAGGTGATATAATTGTGAACCTGGAAAAGCCAAGAGAAGTAACTGAGAAACTACTATAAACAATATGAAAATTATTTATCTATTGATTTATTTATTTTTGAGATGGTGTCTCGCTCTGTCGCCCAGGCTGGACTGCAGTGGCACGATCTTGGCTCACTGCAACCTCTGCCTCTGGGTTCAAGCAATTCTTCTGCCTCAGCCTCCTGAGTAGCTGGGACTACAGGTGCGCGCCACCACATCTGGCTAATTTTTGTATTTATTTATTTATTTTTAGTAGAGATGGGGTTTCACCATATTGGCCAGGCTGGTCTCGATCTCCTGACGTCGTGATCCGCCCGCCTCAGCCTCCCAAAGTGCTGGGATTACAGGCATGAGCCACCACACCCGGCCTAATATGAAAATTCTTACAGTAAGGTAGCAGAAAATAAAACACACCAGAAATCAATTATTTTCATATATACAATTACCAGTTAGAAAATACAATGGAATATACTTCATTTATAATCACAAAGAATAAGATAAAATACCTAGGAAAGGCCAGGCGCGGTAGCTCACGCCTGTAATCCCAGCACTTTGGGAGGCCGATGCGAGTGGATCACCTGAGGTCAGGAGTTCAAGACCAGCCTGACCAACATGGTGAAACCCCATCTCTACTAAAAATACAAAAGACCTAGCTGGGCATGGTGGTGTATGCCTGTAGTCCCAGCTACTCGGGAGGCTGAGACAGGAGAATCGCTTGAACCTAGGAGGTGGAGGTTGCAGTGAGCCAAGATCATGCCACTGTACTCCAGCCTGGCAACAGAGCGAGACTCTGTCTCAAAAATAAAAATAAAAAATAAAATACCTAGGAATAAACTCCACATGAAATATGCATCTGGCCGGGTGTGGTGGCTCATGCCTGTAATCCCAACACTTTGGGAGCCTGAGGTGGGTGGATCACGAGGTCAGGAGTTCAAGACCAGCCTGGCTAACATGGTGAAATCCCATCTCTACTAAAAATACAAAATTAGCTGGGCATGGTGGCTCATGCCTGTAATCTCCACTACTCAGGAGGCTGAGGCAGGAGAATCTCTTGAATCTGGAAGGCGGAGGTTGCAGTGAGCCGAGATCTCACCACTGCACTCCAGCCTGGGCAACAGAGCAAGACTCCGTCTCCAAAAAAAAAAAATTAAGAAAAATAAGAAAAGAAAAAAAAACATTAAATCATTAAAAGAGATGATATCCAAAGCCACAAAGATGGGTGAAGGCACTTAGGGAGAGACTGGAGTCAGAGAGGCTGGTCAGTAACTGAACCCCGAGGGTCTCTAATATTTGTGATATATTGTCTAATATTTGGGTTGTGAGGAAGAAGAGGGCCAGGCATGAGAGGCCAAAGAGGAGGAGAACCAAGAAGTGTGCGCGCATGGAAACCTAGGGACTAAAGCCTGTCCATGAGGATGTACTAAGTGTACAGTGCTGCTGAAAGACCTAGTAAAACGACAAAGAATAGGTGACTATGACTTTTTTTAATTTTATTTTTTTGAGACAGAATCTCACTCTGTTGCCAGGCTGGAGTGCAGTGGCACAATCTCAGCTCACCGCAACCTCCACCTCCCAGGTTCAAGCCATTCTCCTGCCTCAGCCTCCCGAGCAGCTGGGATTATAGATGCCAGCCACCAAGCCCAGTTAATTTTTTGTATTTTTAATAGAGACAGGGTTTCACCATGTTGGCCAGGATATTCTTGATCTCCTGACCTCGTGACCCACCCACATTGGCCTCCCAAAGTGCTGGGATTACAGGCATGAGCCACCATGCCCAGCTGACTTCATTGGGATGACAAAAGCTGATTATAATGAATAAAAATAAGGCAAGGAAGTAGACACAGTGGATTTGAGGTCTTGCAGGAAGCAGGGGACAGTATAAACAAAAAAACAGAGCAGCAAGCTGCAGAGGGACATGAGATCAAGAGGGCTTGATGGATGATATTGGGCCGAGCACCGTGGCTCATGCCTGTAATTCCAACAGTTTGGGAGGCTGAGGTGGGAAGATTGTTTGAGCCCAGGAGTGATGGTGCTACCGCACTCCAGCCTGGGTGATAGAGTGAGACCCTGTGCCTCAACTGTGCCTCTCACCAAAAAAATAGATGGATGATATTAAGGGAGTGAGTCAGGAGAGTGGGAAATATAGATGATGCATGAATAGATGACAGACAACCACAAGCGCTAGTTTCCTGAGAAACAAATAGAAGATTTGGCCTTAAACAGAGGCACTAGGCTGGGTGTGGTGGCTCATGCCTGTAATCCTAGCACTTTGGGAGGCCAGGCCAAGGCAGGTAGATCGCTTGAGGCCAGGAGTGCAAGACCAGTCTGGCCAACATGGTGAAACCCCCGTCTCTACTAAAAATACAAAAATTAGCTGAGCGTGGTGGTGCATGCTTGTAATCCCAGCTACTTGGAAGGCTGCAGCAGGAGAATCACTTGA
>NW_022332669.1:0-1537 GCF_002776525.5 Piliocolobus tephrosceles | reverse complement strand
CACGTGGAGGAAGCTTCAGAATAATGTTATCTCATCCTCTGCATTTATCAATGAAAAGATTAAAGGACCAGGAAGTCTGGGGGTTTTTCTCATGTTGCATGACTAGCTAGGGATGTAAGAGTAAGTATAACCTTACTATGTCAATTCTCTGTAAATGTATATGTTTACTTGATTGGGACACTTATTTGAAAAGTTCCATATGAAAAAATTGTATTCTGTACTTTATTTTCTAATTAATTGTTTGTGTTAAGGAAGGTAAATGAAATGTGTAATCGGGATAAATGTTTTAGTTTAATTAAACTAATAAAATAATAATGGATACTACAGCAAGAAAACTTTCAAAATTGTTAAGAAATTGAATAGTCAGCTAAAAATCCATTGTCACTTTGTATAAGGGAAGCAAAGTGAAAAACTGTGAAGAATACATATAACCTCCTAAATATTTCCCAGAGATCAATTTAAAGCAAAGAATAAGAAAGAAATATTTATTAAACTCTCCCAAAGGCATATAAACAGAAGAAATTGCAAAGAAAAAAGTAATCAAATCTTTTCATAGCAGATTAAATTCAAGAGCTTTTCTAAGACAGTAATTTCTTACTATAATGTCTGGAGAACAGGAAGAATGAGGAAGAAAGCAAAATCCTTTCAAGGTGCTAATGGGTAGGTGTTGAACTTTTTCAACTCCCATGTTAATGGGGGTAGAAATGGTGAGGAGTAGGAGAGCAAGCATATAGATCACAGACTCGCATTTTCAAAGTTGTAAGGGTTTCTAGTTAGGTTTCAATTTCCCCAGGAAACAGATTACCATGTTTTTAATGATCTGTGAGATAATTTTCTCTGTTGTATATGTTTTGGCGATGAGTACAGTCACTGTATTCTGGGGTATCTTCTTAGTCTGCTTTGTGGCCTAATCTCCACTGTCTCAGATGAGTTCATTAGAGAGTATAACGGTAGAAACAAGTCTTAGAGACAATGATGCTGTATGGGATGGCAGTGCTCTATGAACAGACATAACATGAAGTACAATAAGATAAGTGGCCTAAAAGGTAGCTTACATGTGGCAAGCGCTGCTGTGTTTATCAGAACTTTTGTATCTTCAATTTGAGACTCATGTAAGAATTTGATAAAATCATGCTTGATAACCACAGAAAGCGATTAAAAAGTGAATTATTTTTAGTAAAATTTATAAAATTGGGACTATGTCAAGGAGAGCAATAGCTATTTGCAATATAACTGATGCTGACTACCTCATATTTCTCATACCACTGTAACATTATATAGATATATTAAATATATAAGATTATATATGTGACATATATATGAATATATATGTCATACATAAACCCATATGATTTATGTATATAATTTATTCTTAGGTTTAAATGAGAATATCAGGGAAATTTTTCTGATTCAAGTTGAGGCTGATTTGTACATAACTGCTTTGAAGGCATTCAGCTCATTGTGGTATGGTATCAGAGGAGGGAAAAATCACTTTGCCCTAAGATGACAATACATCTTAATTTATAAAAGTAGCATG
>NW_022332667.1:0-1731 GCF_002776525.5 Piliocolobus tephrosceles | reverse complement strand
TGTGTATCATTTTGTGTATCATTTTGTGTATCATTTTGTGTATCATTTTGTATGCCATTTTCCGCACCACTCTCTACGTTGTAATCACCATTAATGCATATATTGTTACAACCATTAAAAGTATCTTTTTTGTTTTCATGTTCATTTTTATTAATCGTTTCAACCATACACATTTTTTCCACTTCTTTATCAACACCTATATTACTACTACTGTTATTATTACTTCTATTAATACCATTTATGTCATAATCGTTTAATTTTTTTTCTATGTCATACAAGTCGTTTTGTTTTTTTATTTTATTATTACTTTCAATTTCATCTTTTGTATTACTATCCACAGCTCTAGATTCACAATTTTCGATTTCACTATTTACATCATTATCAGTTTTATTATCCTTATCATTATCAGTTTGATTGTTTTTATCATTATCAGTGTGTTTGTTTTCATTTATTACGAGTTCAGGATTTTTATAGATATTATTAACATTTATATTATCAATCGCGTTATTATTTGCATATGTTTCTGTTTCCTTATTTTGATTCATTAGAATAGATGTGTTTAATTCTTTTGAATAAATCTCTGTTAAATTATTTGTTAAATTATTTGTATTATTATTTAAGCCATTATTTAAAAGGTGATTACTTAAATTTTGTTTTTTTCTTATTTTGTTCTTTTTTTTGTGATCATATTTTTCTTTTACATACTGTTGTTTTATTACATTTTTGCTTAACCTTTTTATGATATCATTATGTACATCGGTATTATAACTATTATTATTGTTATGGGCTGTGTTATTTTTTTTATTATATTTTAAGTCCACCTTATAAATGAATTCTGATGTAATTTTATATTTTTTATGATTTGTATTACTAATGCTATCACGTTTTATACTTTGATTATGACCATTTTCTGAGTCCGTATTTATATCATCCCGTTCGCGATCGACACATGTGTTGTTACCATAACTATTGTTCTTAGTGGTATTATCATTATTGACATCATTATCACAATTACCGTGGCTATTGTTATCCCAACTATTGTCGCTATTGCTATCACAAATGTTGTCCCTATTGTTATCAGTACGAACATTTTTATTATTTTTTTTTTCATTCATACTCGTATTAGTCGATAAATGTATACCATTTTCTTCAATCATATTTTTACTGGTTACTTGACTGTTTACATATGTGGGTTCATTTTTGTCTATATATGATGATGCTTTAATTATACATTCTTTTTTGTTATCATAAATACCATTCTCCATAGATGCAGTTTTGTAAGCATTATTTTTCTTTTCATTGTTATTATTAGTTGTAGCAGTAGTAGCAGTTGGAGTATTATTAGTACTGTTATTAGTGGTTGTACTGTTATTAGTAGTGGTGGTAGTAGTGTCATTAATATGATTATTATTACTATAATATATGGTAGCACTAGTAAAAGTAATGTTAGCATGTTGTGTGGTATCATTATTTACACTAATACTATTAGTAGATTGATGGCCATTATTAATATTCCTATGTTTTATTTTACTTTTATTATTACCTAAGATATTAATTTTAGTCAATTGCTTTACTTGGTCTCTACATATATAGTTATCACTATTCACATTTTTTAGTTTATTAAAATTGTTATGAGTTGTGGTTATTTTGTCACTAATATTATTGCTATTGGTATTGCTATTGGTATTATTATTGTTATTATTATTGCTATTATTATTATTATTATTATTA
>NW_022332666.1:0-2796 GCF_002776525.5 Piliocolobus tephrosceles | reverse complement strand
GAAAGTTAACAAGGATATCCAGGAATTGAACTCATCTCTGCACCAAGAGGACCTAATAGACATCTATAGAACTCTCCACCCCAAATCAACAGAATATACATTCTTCTCAGCACTACATTGCACTTATTCCAAAATTGACAACATAATTGGAAGTAAAGCACTCCTCAGCAAATGTAAAAGAGCAGAAATTATAACAAACTGTCTCTCAGACCACAGTGCAATCAAACTAGAACTCAGGACTAAGAAACTCAATCAAAACCACTCAACTACATGGAAACTAAACAACCTGCCCCTGAATGACTACTGGGTACATAACGAAATGAAGACAGAAATAAAAATGTTCTTTGAAACCAATGAGAACAAAGATACAACATACCAGAATCTCTGGGACACATTTAAAGCAGTGTGTAGAGGGAAATTTATAGTACTAAATGCCCACAAGAGAAAGCTGGAAAGATCTAAAATTGACACTCTAACATCACAATTAAAAGAACTGGAGAAGCAAGAGCAAACACATTCAAAAGCTAGCAGAAGGCAAGAAATAACTAAGATCAGAGAAGAACTGAAGGAGATGGAGACACAAAAAACCCTCCAAAAAATCAATGAATCCAGGAGTTGTTTTTTTGAAAAAATCAACAAAATTGACAGACCGCTAGCAAGGCTAATAAAGAAGAAAAGAGAGAAGAGTCAAATAGACGCAATAAAAAATGATAAAGGGGATCTCACCACTGACCCCACAGAAATACAAACTACCATCAGAGAATACTATAAACACCTCTACACAAATCAACTAGAAAATCTAGAAGAAATGGATAATTTCATGGACACTTACACTCTTCCAAGACTAAACCAGGAAGAAGATGAATCCCTGAATAGACCAATAGCAGGCTCTGAAATTGAGGCAATAATTAATAGCCTACCAACCAAAAAAAGTCCAGGACCAGATGGATTCACAGCTGAATTCTACCAGACGTACAAAGAGCAGCTGGTACCATTCCTTCTGAAACTATTCCAATCAATTGAAAAAGAGGGAATCCTCCCTAACTCATTTTATGAGGCCAACATCATCCTGATACCAAAGCCTGGCAGAGACACAACAAAAAAAGAAAATTTTAGACCAATATCCCTGATGAACATCGATGCAAAAATCCTCAATAAAATACTGGCAAACCGGATGCAGGAGCACATCAAAAAGCTTATCCACCATGATCAAGTGGGCTTCATCCCTGGGATGCAAGGCTGGTTCAACATTCCAAATCAATAAACGTAATCCAGCATATAAACAGAACCAAAGACAAGAACCACATGATTATCTCAATAGATGCAGAAAAGGCCTTTGACAAAATTCAACAGCCCTTCATGCTAAAAACACTCAATAAATTTGGTATCGATGGAACGTACCTCAAAATAATAACAGCTATTTATGACATACCCACAGCCAATATCATACTGAATGGGCAAAAACTGGAAAAATTCCCTTTGCAAAATGGCACAAGACAGGGATGCCCTCTCTCACCACTCCTATTCAACATAGTGTTGGAAGTTCTGGCTATGGCAATCAGGCAAGAGAAAGAAAGAATGGGTATCCAGTTAGGAAAAGAAGAAGTCAAATTGTCCCTGTTTGCAGATGACATGATTGTATATTTAGAAAACCCCATCGTCTCAGCCCAAAATCTCCTTAAGCTGATAAGCAACTTCAGCAAAGTCTCAGGATACAAAATTAATGTGCAAAAATCACAAGCATTCTTATACACCAGTAAGAGACAAACAGAGAGCCAAATCATGAATGAACTTCCATTCACAATTGCTTCAAAGAGAAAAAAATACCTAGGAATCCAACTTACAAGGGATGTAAAGAACCTCTTCAAGGAGAACTACAAACCACTGCTCAGTGAGATAAAAGAGGACACTAACAAATGGAAGAACATACCATGCTCATGGATAGGAAGAATCAATATTGTGAAAATGGCCATACTGCCCAAGGTTATTTATAGATTCAATGCCATCCCCATCAAGCTACCAATGAGTTTCTTCACGGAATTTGAAAAAACGGCTTTAAAGTTCATATGAAACCAGAAAAAGAGCCTGCATTGCCAAGACAATCCTAAGTCAAAAGAACAAAGCTGGAGGCATCACGCTACCTGGCTTCAAACTATACTACAAGGCTACAGTAACCAAAACAGCATGGTACTGGTACCAAAACAGAGATATAGTCCAATGGAACAGAACAGAGTCCTCAGAAATAATACCACACATCTACAGCCATCTGATCTTTGACAAACCTGACAAAAACAAGAAATGGGGAAAGAACTCCCTATTTAATAAATGGTGCTGGGAAAATTGGCTAGCCATAGGTAGAAAGCTGAAACTGGATCCTTTCCTTACTCCTTATACGAAAATTAATTCAAGATGGATTAGAGACTTAAATGTTAGACCTGAAACCATAAAAACCCTAGAAGAAAACCTAGGTAGTACCATTTAGGACATAGGCATGGGCCAGGATTTCATGTCTAAAACACCAAAAGCAACGGCAGCAAAAGCCAAAATAAAAAAATGGGATATGATTAAACTAAAGAGCTTCTGCACAGCAAAAGAAACTACCATCAGAGTGAACAGGCAACCTACAGAATGGGAGAAAATTTTTGCAATCTACTCATCTGACAAAGGGCTAATATCCAGAATCTACAAAGAACTCAAACAAATTTACAAGAAAAAAACAAACAACCCCATCAAAAAGTGGGCAAAGGATATGAACAGACATTTCTCAAAAGAAGACATTCATACAGCCAACAGACA
>NW_022332665.1:0-8548 GCF_002776525.5 Piliocolobus tephrosceles | reverse complement strand
CGGGAGGCAGAGCTTGCAGTGAGCCAAGATCGCACCACTGCACTCCAGCCTGGGCGACAGAGCAAGACTCCGTCTCAAAAAAAAAAAAAAAATCCTTAAGAGTAGGTTACAAATGACACCCTGGGCTGGGTGCGGTGGCTCACGCCTGTAATCCCAGCACTTTGGGAGGCTGAGATGGGTGGATCACCTGAGGCTGGGAGTTCCAGACCAGCCTGGCCAGCATGGTGAGACCCTGTCTCTACTTAGAAATACAAAATTAGTGGTGGCAGGCGCCTGTAATCCCAGCTACTCGGGAAGCTGAGGCAGGCAAATCACTTGAACCTGGGAGATGGATGTTGTAGTGAGCAAAGATTGCGCCACTGCACTCCAGCCTGGGCAACAGAGTGAGACTCCGTCTCAAAAAACCAACAAACAAAAAAGACATCCCGGCTGGGCACAGTGGCTCACACCTGTAAACTCAGTACTTTGGAAGGCCGAGGCCCTTGAGGTCAGGAGTTCGAGACCAGCCTGGACGACATGGTGAAACCCCACCTCTACTAAAAATACAAAAAATTAGCCCGGCATGGTGGCACGTGCTTGTAATCCCAGCTACGCAGGAGGCTGAGGCAGGAGAATTGCTTGAACCGGGAGGCAGAGGTTGCAGTGAGCCAAGATTGGGCCATTGCACTCCAGGTTGCGATAGGGTGAGACTTCCTCTCAAAAAAAAAAAGAAAAGAAAAGAAAAAGAAAGAAAGGAAAGAAAGAAAGAAAAGAAAGAAAGAGAGAGACATCCTTTCCATGAAATAACAACATGATAGGCCGGGTGTGGTGGCTCAAGCCTGTAATCCCAGCACTTTGGGAGGCCAAGACGGGCGGATCACAAGGTCAGGAGATCGAGACCATCCTGGCTAACACGGTGAAACCCCGTCTCTACTAAAAAATACAAAAAAACTAGCCGGGTGAGGTGGCGGGCGCCTGTAGTCCCAGCTACTTGGGAGGCTGAGGCAGGAGAATGGCATGAACCCGGGAGGCGGAGCTTGCAGTGAGCTGAGATCCGGCCACTGCACTCCAGCCTGGGCGACAGAGCGAGACTCCGTCTCAAAAAAAAAAAAAAAAAAAAAAAAGAACATGATGAGTTAGGCCAGGCACGGTGGATCACACCTGTAATCCCAGCACTTTGGGAGGCCGAGGCGGGTGGATCATGAGGTCAGGAATTCAAGACCAGCCTGGCCAAGATGGTGAAACCCCATCTCTACTAAAAATACAAAAATTAGCCAGGCATGGCGGCGGGCACCTGTAATCCCAGCTACTCGGGAGGCTGAGGCACAGAGTTGTTTGAACCCAGGAGGCAGAGGTTGCAATGAGCCGAGATCATGCCATTGCACTCCAGCCTGGGCAACAGAGCAAGACTCTGTCTCAGTAAGAAAAAAAAAAAAAAGAACACGATGCTATGAAAACGCAGTGGAGAAGACTCTCAGAAACTAGAAATAAATAGGCCTTCCATGGTGGCTCATGCATGTAATCCCAGTGCTTTGGGAGGTTGAGGCAGGCGGATCACTTGAGGTCAGAAGTTCAAGACCAGCCTGGACAACAAGGTGAAACCCCGTCTCTATGCCTAGGCAACAGAGCAACACTCTGTCTCAAGAAAAATAAAGAAACTAGAAATACTAGTAAATTAAGAGACGGGATGAGAAATGTCAAGTCTCCCAAAAGGAGAATAAAGCCGGGCGCGGTGGCTCACGCCTATAATCCCAGCACTTTTTGGGAGGCCAAGGCAGGCGGATCACAAGGTCAGGATATCGAGACCATCCTGGCTAACACAGTGAAACCCCATCTCTACTAAGGGCAGGTGCCTGTAGTCCCAGCTACTCAGGAGGCTGAGGCATGAGAATGGCGTGAACCCGGGAGGCGGAGCTTGCAGTGAGGTGAGCCGAGATCACACCACTGCACTCCAGCCTGGGCTACAGAGCAAGACTCCGTTTCAAAAAAAGAAAAAAAAAAGGAGAATAAAAAAGAGCAAGAGATGAAAACCAGGAAGAGGAGGACAGACTCTTGCAGCCTGCCAAAGGCAGTTTGAGGTGGCGTGCAGAAGGATAGGTCTTTCCACTACCACACACAGGACAGAAGGACAGATGGATGGATAAGGCAAGTTTTCAGCCTGCAGGGGCGGTGGTGCCCACCATCCCCGAGTAGGTGCCTGGCCAGCCCCTGGCTGTGTGGACCAGCACAGGTTTGGGGTGGGAAGCCTCTGACCTTCAACATGGAGGGAAAGCACCTTGGACTCTACAAGTCTAGACATGATCAACCGCCAGCTCAGCAGGACCATTGTCTGGGCATGAAGATGTGGTCAGCAGTCCTCCCAGAGCCCTGTCCTCAGAGAGGTGCTCCAGGAGCTGTGCCCCCTTGGCACCAGGGAGGAGCACAAGCAGGAGTGTAGACTCTGGCATGGGGCTCACATAAGAGGGGAGTGGCTCAGGTTGGAGGTGAGGGCACCAGGCAGTGTGTGGCTTGGGCAGAGGAACCAGGAACTCTTGGGGGGACCTGTAGGACCCCTGACCCATGGACAGTGATGAGAGGAGATGTGGATACCAGGGACAGCTCGGGGTTGGACGTGATGAACAAAGAGAACATGAGTGAAGAAACCACCCTCAGAGCCACATGTGGTGCCGGCTTAGCTGAGGACACTCCTGCAGTGACTTAGGCCCCCACATCCCATCTGTCTCATGGCCTGCACTGGGCTAATAACAGCCTGCCCTGGGCTAGCCCGGCTGGTAACAAATACCCCAAGGCCCTGCTTTGATATACACGAGGCCATGGTGTCAAAAACTGCTATAAATGGGGCTTTCTTGCGGGGGGTGCTAAACAGGAAAAAAAAAAAAAAGAAACAGTTGTGCAGAGGGGCACTGCAGGTCACCTTCTATATGGTTATGGCCCAGGGACATTAACCCTACCCCCTGCACACTAGTGGAAGCTTGTGAAGGCAGTGCTGATCCCCATGCCAGCCCAGAGTAAAACCAGAGTGTCAAGGGGCTGGCACGAGCCCAGCAGCTCACTCAGCACATGGAACATGAGCCTCGAATCACGGGAGCTGGAGGCAGCTCTGGAGCCGGTATCCCGGGGAAGCAGCCCAGGCTTCTCCACTTCACTCCACTAGCTCTGGGCAGATCTCCTTCCAGTGCCCTAAGGGTCTGAGGAACCCAGGAGGCCAAGGGAGAGGACACAGGGTGTGAGGATGGGGGGGGTCTTCTGCCAAGACTGTGCCCTCCGCCAGCCTGCCACCAGCCAGGGCAGTGCCCCGCAGGCCCCTGACCTGCACACCCAGGGTGGACAGGCAGGCACTACCCTCTCAGGGCAGCAGTGTGGACCTCCAACTTCACTCTGCTTTACAGAAGCAATTACTGCTTTAAACAGCTGAACTTCCAAAAAACAACTACAAACTCATAAATACCTCCGAGTCCCTGAGAAATCACTTACGGACTAATTAGCAGATTGGCCTGCTTCACAGCCCAAGCTCCGTAGCCAAGCTCCCTAACTGGCAGCCGTGGAGAAGGAAATCATTAGCCGCCTGCCTCTATAACCACTGTTCCCCTGAGCTGTTGCCACTCCTGACCCTGGGTCCCAATTAGCCTGAGGGGATGCATTTAATTAACTCCGCTTAATGACACCTGCCGGGAGTGTTTGGCCTTATTTCTCTCTACTTCAGGTTCTTGAGAGGCTCTTTTCAAAAAGCCAGTGAACTTCCAAGGCCCTGTGGGGATGCCCAGGTTGCGGAGGGAAGCATGAGGGGAAGTTGGGGACAGCTGAGGAGGGTCCCGGCAGACTGAAGCCTTTGTCTGAAGATTCTGAGGTTGGGGCCAGTGACTCACACCTCCATCCCACTCTGTGGGTGTGGCCTTCCCCCACCATGGGAGGCCCTGGGGCACCACGTGGGCAGTAGGGAAGCTGGCCAGAGAGGCCTGTTTGGACCCTTCCATCCTGCTCCCAAGCCCTGCAGCCTTCAGGACCACACAAGACCACCCCAACATCCTCTGGGTAAGCTCTGGCTGCCTTCATGGTGGGGGGACATGCTGGGGCACGGGAGGCGGCATTACCGGACAAGCACCCGCTTCAGCAGCTGCTGGTCTCCCTCCGAGTAGCCAGGCCAGTCCTTCTGCACGTCCTTGTACATGCAGTCCTGCAGCGTACACGTGCCATCCTTAGCACTCATGTTGGCCACCTGCAACACAGAGCCAGCCATCACTTTGTGGGAAGCCTACGAGAGGCGGGGGACTAGAGAAAAAAGATCTTATGGCGAGGTTGGGAGGGTATGCAGAGACAGTGAGAGACAGACAGACGGAGACAGAGGAGAGGAAAGAGGATGGCCCACTACCAATCCGTGCTGCCTCCCACCCCTAGTTCCCCCACACACAATCCTCAGGGTGCAGAAGGGACAATGAGGTTCATGAAGCCAGGTCCAGACTCAACTGTCTTACAGGTGCTGGGCCAGGCTGGCTCCAAAGAGGGGAGGGCTATCACCTGCAGTCCTGAGACCCCATCACTTGTCCCCTGGCCCCCCTAGCCATTTCTCTTTTTCCTTTTTTTGATACAAGATCTTGGCTCACTACAGCCTAGACCTCCTGTGCTCAAGCGATCCTCCCACCTCAGCCTCTCATGTAGGTGGGGCCACAGGTGTGCACCACTATACTCCAGCTAACTTTTTTGTTGTTGTTGTTAGAGATAGGATCTCGCTATGTTGTCCAGGCTTGTTTTGAACCCCTGGGCTCAAGCGATCCTCTGACCTCAGCCTCCCAATGTGCTGGGATTCCAGCCACCACACCCGGCTCCTATTTCTTCTAGGCTGGAGTGCAGTGGTATGATCAAGGCTCACTGTAGCTGCAACCTCCTGGGCTCAAGCAATCCTCTTGCCTCAGTCTCCCAAGCAGGGCTACAAGCATGCACTATCATACCCAGCAAATTTTATTTTTTTGTAGAGATAGGGTCTCAGTATTTTGCCTAGGCTAGTCTTGAGCTCCCAGCCTCAAGGATCCTCCCAACTCAGCCTCCCAAAGTGCTGGAAACAGGTGTGAGCCACCGTACTGGGCTCCACCCTGTTTCTGATCACAACTCCCAGGGCAGAGTCAGCCACAGCTGGGGATGCTGGGTGAGGGGTACCTCCGGGGCCAGGTCTGAGCCCACCTTCCCTACAACCAGCATGCCTTGCTGTTGCTGGTTGACAAAAGCTGAGTTCGTCTCCCAGACTGCTAACAAAGATGGATTCAGAATATCTGCCTTAAAGGGACCTGAGGAAGCTCCAGGTCACTGCCCTGAGTGGGCGCTGCATGCTGGCCTGCAGGGCGCTCTGGTCTCCATCTTGCTGCAGGCACAGTAGCCACTGTTTTCTGTTGCATCTGACATGGCTCTGCGTCACAGCGTATTCCATGGGGAGCATTTTTAACAGCTGAGTAATATTCCACCCTCAAACTGCTGCCAGTTTCTCTGTAGCATAAACAGACATTACTGTGTGCAGTTTTTTTCAGGTTGGCAACAGTTTCCTTCGACAGGATTCCCAGAAGCCAGATTAGTAGGTCAAAGGCTGAATATTTTTATGGCTGTCAATGGGCTTTGCTAAACATTACTCAACAGTCAACACCCCTCCCCTTGAAGGATAGGCCTGCGCATTTCCCTGGGGCCCAGCCAGTCCTAGAGGTGGTCACCTTCCATCTCTGCTCTAGATTTTTCCACAGAGGGGGCCAAGCACCTTTGAGGGGTACAATTTTGTCGCTGCTGTTCCTCAGCGTGTCTGCAGGCCTGTGAGGGGCTGAAAATGACCAGTGTGGGTGAGGCACATCCCCCTCCGCTTCTGCAAGCCAACAGTGTTCTGCTGACCCCCATAGCTGCTTGGGGGGAAGCAGCTGCATAATGAATATAGAAGCAAGAAGAAGACAAGCTGTCCACGGGAAGTCACAGTGGCACGGGAAGGGATACTCTGCCTGCAGACACTGGCCAGGCCTGCTCCCAGGAGGTGCTGGACCAAAGTTACCTGGAGAAGCCAGGCCCCAGCATAGGCACCTCCTTGCCAGGTCAATGAAGGTTCCACATCTGGTAACTCCATCAAGCTCCCTTCAGCAACTCCTGCTGGCACCATGCCAGCCCTGCCTCAGGAGCAGGGTGTAGGTGGACGAGGGCTGGGTTGACATCCTCCCAAGGAATGTGCAGCACAGTCCCACCAGGCGTGCACCCGAGCGGGACGCCTATGAGGAGCTCCACAAACATGGAAGAACGCCCTTTATACAGCTGCTATCCCAGCATGCCATAGTGTATGCTTTCTGCTGCAGGCATCACCTGTGTTCCTGAGGTGCTGGATGTGACCCCAAACATCCCAGTTCCATCATCCTAAGAGGTGCAAGAGGCTCAGCGGTGCCTCCTCCTCGACCACAGCCACGATCCAAGGAGACCCATCCTCAGCTCACCTCAGGGCTGTGTCTGCACAGCCTGGCTGATGTTCTGAAGCCAGTGTGAGTCACTCCCCTTCCCAGGGACCCCAGGAAGCCAGGATGGAGCCTCAGGAACCTCCATGGGTGACAGGGGTGGAATGTAGTCAGGGCCATCACACCTGCTCCAATGCCCGGGGTGTTTCTCAACAGCAGGCTCCACTTGCCAGCACCACGTTCCAGATGGCCTAGCCTCCAACCCCAGGGAGGGGCACTGCAGGTCACAGACGGAAGCCTTATGGTCCAAGACGTGAAGCCCCTCGCCTGGAGGTGCAGGTGGAGGGCAGCAGGCAGCTGATTCACACTGAGGCCCGCCAGGCTCTGTCAGGCAAGTGTAGGTTCCTTCCCCAGGCCTTGAGTCCACGAATCGCCTGCAGCCGAAGCCTGGATCCACTGTGCCAGGCCCCAGGGCCCGCGTGTCAGCAGACAGTGAAGGAGGGCCTGGGCTCCATGCTGAGCCCACCTCTCAACCCTGGACAGTCAGGGCCATGCCCAGAGATGCACCCATGGCCCCCTAAGCTTGTTCTAATCAGAGGTCCCGGCTCTCAGGCAGGTTCTGAACCCAGGAAGGGCTCTTCCCTGCCAGCCCCCAATCCCAGTCTCCATGCTCTGGCCCATTCCACCCGCACAAGACCATCTGCGGAGACCACTGGTAAAGACATGACATCAGGGTGGCACACACCTGCTGGAGGAGGCCATCTAGTGCGTCCTTGTCCGCCTGTGTCAGGCCGTCCTTCTGCAGCCTCAACAGCAGCTCGGCCTTGCGGTAGGGCCTTAGCGCAAGGAGGTGCAGCACTCGGTCACGAAAGGGCCTCTGGGACACCCCGCTGCCCCCGCTCACGCCACTGGCACCGCTCTTCCTGATGGCACTCGCCAAATTGATGGGGGTTGCCCGCTTGCGGGAGGGCACTGCGTCTGTCGCACCTGGGGCTGGTTTCCGAAACTGAACCTTCTTGCCTGCAACAAGAATCCAAGTGTTAGGGAACAGAGAGGGCGCTGCCGTGTCCTAAGCCAAAGCTGAGTGGGTGCCCAAAGGTTTGAGACTATAGAGAATATTGGCAGGCACCACACCAACCACAGCAAAGGCCAACTTGCTCCTTGGGGACCCTGGGCGGCCAAGAGCGCCACCTGCTGCCCACAGCTGGCACCTGCAGGGCACAGAGCCTTAGAAGTGGGAGGTGCAGGCAGCAGAACTGTGTCAGAGCCTTAACTGACTTTATCACAGGCGACCTAAATCCTGGACAGCAAAATCACCTGATAACTCTGGTGGGCAATGTTTTTGTGCGGGAAGATCGGGGAGAGGTGGGGAGGATTGTTTCTTGAGACAGGATCGCGCTCTGTCACTCAGGCTGGAGTGTAGTAGCACAATTATGGCTCACTGTAGCTCCAAACTCCTGGGCTCAAGTGATCCTCCCACCTCAGCCTCTGGAGTAGCTGGGACCATAGGTGCGCACCACCATGCCTGGTTAATTTTTTTTTATTATTTGTAGACGTGGGGTCTCACTATGCTGCCCAGGCTGGTCTCAAACTCACGGGCCCAAAGGACCCTCCCACCTCAGCTTCCCAAAGTGCTGGGATTATAGGCCAGAGCCACCCTGCCCAGCCTGAGGTGGGGACTGTTTATAAACCCTTCTGATGTTAAACTGCGGGTCCCTGAACTGCAAGAGGCAGTCACTCCCAAGCCTGCTTTTCAGAGTCCTATGCTGGCCCCATGCGGCTGCCATTTTTGTTTTTCTAAAGTCAATAAAGATGTCAGGCCAGGCGCAGTGGCTCAAGCCTGTAATCCCAGCACTTTGGGAGGCCGAGATGGGCGGATCACAAGGTCAGGAGATCGAGACCATCCCGGCTAACTCAGTGAAACCCCGTCTCTACTAAAAAATACAAAAAACTAGCTGGGCAAAGTGGCGGGCGCCTGTAGTCCCAGCTACTCGGGAGGCTGAGGCAGGAGAATGGCGTGAACCCAAAAGGCAGAGCTTGTAGTGAGCTGAGATCCAGCCACTGCACTCCAGTTTGGGCAACAGAGCAAGACTCCGTCAGAAAGAAAAGAAAGAAAAGGAAGGAAGGAAGGAAGGAAGGGAGGGAGGGAGGGAGGGAGGGAG
>NW_022332663.1:0-24554 GCF_002776525.5 Piliocolobus tephrosceles | reverse complement strand
TAACCTTAGAAAATAGTTGGAAAAAAACAACATTTGGGGTAACAAATGGTGAACTCTGTCTGTGTTTCAACACAGAAAAGCAGTGACTTTTTTTTTTTTTTTGAGACGGAGTCTTACTCTATCGCCCAGGCTGGAGTGCAATGACGTTGTCTTGGCTCACTGCAACCTCTGCCCCTGGGGTTCATGCGATTGTCCTGCCTCAGCCCCCCAAGTAGCTAGGATTACAGGCGCCCACCACCATACCCGGCTAATTATTGCATTTTTAGTCAAGACGGGGTTTCACCACGTTGGCCAGGCTGGTCTCAAACTCCTGACCTCGAATGATCCACCCGCCTAGGCTTCCCAAAGTGCTGGGATTACAGGCGTGAGCCACCACACCTGGCCAACATTTTTAAAGTATAGCTTTTTATTGCTTTGTGAGGACCTCATCTTACATTTTATGCTACCTACCAAGCTCTCTAATCAAACTGTTACACAAATCTTGCTGACATTTGTAATTTTGCTGATTTGTATAACAGTTTAATTAGAGAGATTGCTAGGTAGCACAATTATTTGCCATATAAATTCTACAAATCACATAGTTCAGAGAAGCCAGTGATCATTTCCAACTCTTATGGTGGAGGAAGAGTTTACAGAGGCAGCTATGAGCTAACACTTTGAGGATGCTAGGCTCTGAGCTAAGTTCTTTATTCATGTCATCTCGTTTAATCCTTACAACAACCTTTGAATACCTAGTTGCCTTTAAAGCCTGTTTTTGTTTTTTTGTTTTTTGTTTTTTTCTAGCTGCTTTCCCTTGGTTCAAATGAAAGAGATAGTGGTGGAGTAATTTGTTTCTCTCTGTGCTGTCTCTGGTTTTATGGGTATTCACTGGGATTACCAACAAAGAAATTAAGAGTTCACCATTTTGGCCAGGTGTCGTGGCTCACGCCTGTAATCCCAGCACTTTGGGAGGTCGAGGCAGGAGCCCAGGAGTTTGAGACCTGAGCCTAAGCCCAGGAGTTTGAGACCAGCCTGGGCAACATGCTAAAACCCCGTCTGTACAAAAATTACAAAATTTAGCTGGACATGGTGGCACACGCCTATAGTCCTAGCTTCTCTGGAGGCTGAGGCGGGAGAATTGCTTGGGCCCAGGAGGTTGAGGCGGCAGTTAGCCGTGATTGGGCCACTGTGCTTCAACCTGGGTGACAGAGTGAGACTCTGTTTCAACAAAAATAAAAAGAGTTCACCATTTGGGCTAATGTCGTTTCCCTTCCATGAGAACACTGGAGGTTCCTTGGAAAAACTGGACCAGAGAAAATCCAAATTGACTGATAGAGACTCTCCCCATAGATATCCTGATGAAGTTAATGAGGAAGCTAAATACTGTCCTGTTTCTGTGTTTGGAGAAAAGCTCTCAGTCAGAGGCCAGACCATGAGGTGTTAACCAGAGCAAGACTAGCACAAATTGTACCATTTCATTCCAGGGAATAGACATCTACTTGGTGACAGCAGAACTATTAGTAATAGATGACTGCCTTCCTTGTGATAGTATATTTCTTACTTTGTGCCAGTATATGAGTAATACATGTTCAATCTAGTAGATTTCAGAGATAAAACTATAATAGAGTCTGAGGAATAAGAAAGACTGATTTAAGGTGGAAGAAGGAAGGCTTAAACATTGCCAGAGTGGGGGCAAAGCTGTCATGAGACAAGAGGTTTGTATGGATAAATTACTGAAAAGGTATTTTAATAACAGTTATAAACATAGTAAAAGTTATAAAATAGAGACCATCTGATATTTGCAGATTCGGGTGCTGTGTTTACATTTGGGAAAAGTAAATTTGCTGAAAATAATCCCAGTAAATTCTGGTTTAAAAATGATGTCCCTGTACATCTTTCATGTGGAGATGAACATACTGCTGTTGTTACCAGTTAGTATTACAATCCTGAATGAGGACAGTAATACTTAGAAAATTCTAAATATTATGTTATAGATACGCTGCTGTGTTTTAAACATGTTGAAAATATATCAAAAGTGTTGTTTTTTACTTTGCCAGAGAATTCTTCACAAAATAAGTCATCAGGAGTGTCTTTTAAATTTTAAGTTTCCTTAGTATATTTAAGCATGATTTTCTATACACACAACTTTCTTGAAATGAATCTATTTCAATATAATTAAAAAACTGTTGCTGTATAATTTTAGAAACTCTTTCCCACCTAATAGAATCTGGTTATACATAGATGAACAAGGTAGCTTGTTTCAGCACAGAAAAGCAGAGACATTTAAAAAGTATAGCTTTTTATTGCTTTGTGATGACTCATCTTACATTGTGTGAAAAATGCTTCAGTTGATTATTTCTTTTTCCCTCCCACCAGGAAATAATAAACTTTACGTGTTTGTTAGTAACAACTGGGGTCAGTTAGGATTAGGATCAAAGTCAGCCATCAGCAAGCCAACATGTGTCAAAGGTTTGGGATCTTTTTACCTTTTCACAAACTGTATAAAGTGTTTTTATGTTGACTGTGTAGTTCTTTAATGTCATAAATAATAAAGCCTTTAGTTGTTTATTTTCTGACATTTGCTTGAATATTATTAGCATTTAACTTATCTTTTATGTGATATTCAGAACTGCTTTTATATGTTAGGGTCTAAAAATCAGATTGATTTTAAATCCAGGGACCACAAAGGAAGTGATGATTTTACAATATTGCATTTGAACATCCCCCCTCCTTTTTTTTTTTTTTTTGCTTGTTTGTAAAACTACTTACATATACTGTTATTGTACATACAGAGAACAAATATATGTTAGAATTTTGAGCTTTTCTCATTTAATAGAGTTGTGGACATTATGTTTCTATTTAGTTGCTGGTTTTATAAAACATACTTATCCTGCTTTATATAGTGACTAGGTGAAGTAAACAAAACATCGAGACTAGGGATTGATTAGTACCAGTGTAAAAGAAGAACAGGACAAAATATTTGAAATCAAGAGTGTTCCAGAAAATGTTAGATATATAATACCCTTACAAAGCTTTCTGGATGTTATATGCAAAATCTCTGTTTGGGTATAACCTGTGAACATCAGCTAAACTTGGAAGGATGATGGAGATTCCTTGAGATGTAGTAAGAGCAGTGTTTTTTATCTTCCTGGCTAGATTTTAATTTCAGCTCAAAATGTCAGTGTAGCTTATCATATTCATGCTGTTTATGGGAATTGTTATGGAACTTTTAAAGTATTCCATGTGTTCAAAAAGTATTTATTGAGCACAGTCTAAGCACTTGGGGATATTCACAGTGACCATGACCCTTACTCTCAAATATCTTATCTAATAGAGAAGCTAACAGAATTGTTTAGACTATGGGATCCTTGAGACCAGGAATTCTATCTTAGTCATCTTTTTGCAGCCCCTATGCCAAGCACTTAGGAGATGTTCTTTAAATGTTTTTTGAATATGTAGATGAATGAATGAACAACTTTGATTCATACGTGTATACCTGTCAATATTGGTCTTTCAGTTTTTCATTGAATGTGATAGAAGGTGAGCTTGATAACGGTGATGGCAGGTTAGGTAATGGATCAGATTGGTGAGGAGGCAGCATAATAGAATGCAGTGAGTCTCAGCACATATTAACTACCTGTGAAGTTGTTTTTGTTTTTGTTTTTGTTTTTTTTTGAGACAGGGTCTCGCTCTGTCGCCCAAGCTGGAGTGCAGTGGCGTGATCTCTGATTACTGCAGCCTCAACCTCCTGGGCTCTAGCCATCCTCCCACCTCAGCACCCCCTCTCTGAATAGCTGAAACTACAGGCATGCACCACCACACCCAGCTAATTTTTGTATTTTTTTGTAGAGATGGGGTTTCACCATGTTGCTCAGGCCGGTCTGGAACTCCTGAGCTCAAACCATCCACCCGTCTCAGCTTCCCAAAGTGCTGGGATAATAGGTGTGAGCCCTTGCACCTGGCCTACCTATGGAGTTTAAAAATATACATATATAGATGCCTAGCCCCTACTTTAGACCCACTGACTCAGATTCCCTAAGGATGGGGCTAAGCTATCTATATTGTATTCAAGCTCCACTGGTTATGATGGTACACAACCAGTTCTGAAAACCTCTGGTTTGCTAGTTAAGAACATTGACTTTGGAATCAGACAAGCCTGCTATTAAATCTCGGTTCTATCACTTAGTTACCATTTGTCCTGGAGTACTGTTCATTTTCATTGCTGTAAAATAATTGTCCCATTTTTAAATATTTTTAGCTCTAAAACCTGAAAAGGTGAAATTAGCTGCCTGTGGAAGGAACCACACCCTGGTGTCAACAGGTATAGTGCTCAACCTGTATGATTTCCTGCCTGACTTTGAGAACTGAGGTCTCATTCCAGTACCGTGGTTTTGTAAAATTAATAGAGATTATACTTTGGCAACAGTAAAATTAGGGTTTTTAAAAATGTCAATGGCTAGTACACGTTTGCCTTTGCAAATATACACATAAATGTCAAATGGCTGAAGAAAAAGCTTCTTTTCTTGGATTATATCATGGGACAGCATCTCCTAACCTGTGTGTCCACCTTAGGGGCTGGTTATTCCTGTTCTTGCTCTTCTAGAACTCTTCCTTACTAAGGTTAAGTGGAAGGCACCCAGAAGGCTGTTGATGTGAGCGAGCACAATTCCCATCAAAATCCATACCAGCTTTTGTGTGTGTATGTGTGTTTGTAGAAATTAACAAAGTGCTTCTAAAATTCATATGGAAAACAATTGATATAGAACAGCCAAAACAATTTTGAAAAATAACAAAATTAGAGGACTGGCCCTACCTGATTTCAAGACTCACTGTAAAGCTGCCGTAATCAAGACAGTGTGGTATTGGCAAAAAGATAGACAAAGATTAATGGAACAGAATAGAGTCTACAAGTAGACCCATATATATATATGCCCACTTGACTTTTGGCAGAGATGCCAAGGAAATTCAATAGAGAAAGGATAGTATCTTCAGCAAATGCTGCGATAACAATTAGACCTCCATGCTCGCTTCGGCAGCACATATACTAAAACAATTAGACCTCCAGGACCTGACCACTGAGCAGTTCTTCCTACCACCTTCCCCCAGCCCCTGCCCCGTGCCCCGCGCCCCCAACCACTTATTCTGTCTTCAGGATGTTTCCACTGCGTCAGCTGCTCTCCACCTCTCCATATCTTTCCCTTTCTGAAGTGTCTTTTCTCTTTCTCTTAGGCTTTTCAGATTATCTTTTGAGATCCCATTAAGTGTTACTTCTTCCATGGAACATTTTGTGACTGTTCAACTTTGTGTTCATTTATTTGTTTGACTTATTTCAATCTCACCAACTCAGGTTTGCTCCATGTGTGTTAAATTGTGCACTCCAATTTCATGTGACCTTGTATGTATTTTCCATTTGAAAGCTAGTCTTTTTCCCCAATTAGGTTTCCTGTTTTCTTAAAAACAAAAAATAAAAATAACAATAATTTTAAAATTTTTACTAACTCAGGCTGATTCTGCCCTCATTTCACCCTATAATTTAGCAAGGCTTTAACTTCATGTATATATTTATGATGTAGATAACTAATTATGTGTTAAAAATCTTCATTAATTTACAACTTACTGGAAATATTTGTAATCTATGCATGATGTGCTTTTTATTTAATTAACAGAGTAATTAACAAACATTTTTACATATTTTAAATGAGCCAAATGCTGTTCTAAGAATTTTACAAATCTCAACCAATTCAATCTTTATAACAACTCTATGAAGTAGGTACTATTATTATCCCCATTTTATAGATGAGGAAAATGAGGCATACAGAGGTTATGGCTTGCCCAAGGTCCCACAGCTTTGGTAAGTGGTAAGCGAGAATTTGCACCCAAGCAGTCTGGCTCTGGAGTCTTTCCTCCTAAACAGAGTGCTATAGTGACTTCTTATTTAGCTAGGAAGTTAAAATGAATACAACATAGAATTACCATGTTTCTAATTAGATTCTTCTTGGATTTGCCTCGTTTTACTTATTTATACTATATCTTAGCTTTAACAGGCACAGAAGTTAAAATTAATGGACACATCTCTTTTAAAATAGATTTGCATTTTAAACTAGTTTGGAAGTTACTTTCCTTGTTTTTACTCTGAATTAATAAAGTACTATATTAGCAAGAAATACGTTCCATTCATTCTGTTCATTTCAGTTGCTAGTTACATTCTAGATTGATTTCTGACATCTCACAAAAATATGTGACCTTGCTTGTTTTGCTTTATTTTGACGATGAAATGAAGTTGTCTCTCAAATAATAGGATAATGATAGCTTTCAGCTTTCTTCACTGTGAATAGAGGAAATCGCTGCTCTACACTGACCTGTCTCATAAAAAGGGGCACTCTATAGTCTATTGATGTTTTCTTTTCCATGTGCAGAAGGAGGCAACGTATATGCAACTGGTGGAAATGATGAAGGACAGTTGGGGCTTGGTGACACTGAAGAAAGAAACACTTTTCATGTAATTAGCTTTTTTACATCCGAGCGTAAGATTAAACAGCTCTCTGCTGGATCTAATACTTCAGCTGCCCTAACTGGTGAGGCTTGTTTCCTTTCCTGTAGGTCAGTATATGCCAACTCAGTAAACTGAATGCTCATGTTCGTATTTTAAATGCTCATGTTCGTATTTTAAATTCATGTTCTCAATTCAAGTTCATATTATGAATTATATAAAATATTCAATTTTTAGATGTTATAGGTAAAATCTGTGGAGTTTTCAGGTATTATCCCTGATTTCTGTGTCTTTTCATCTGATATGTTAATGGTTGGGTCTGAGCATTTCAACCAATGATTCACTGATTTAGGTGTAGTACAACAGGGGATATAAGCAAATGAGTTGGGGTCATGGGAACTGGGGGCAGGAATTTGTGGAGCAATCTTCAGAGACTGGAGAATAGAGACTTGGCAGTGTGTTTAAGATCAGAATCCTGGGGAAGGTAGCTATCAGAGCCAGGTAGATAGTTTGAAGAATCCAGATTTTATAAAAATTAATAGACCTAAGTGAAGTAGATATAATTGATATGAAATGATCTATTTGTTCTTCATGGTAAATGTTATTTTTTATATATAAATAAGAAAAAGACCTTGAAATTAAATAAAACATTTTATATGGATTAAAAGCACTCACCTTCCCCTTTAAGGAAGGTCCTACTGATAAGCTACAGGAAATATCTTTTCTTACCCTTTATAGCAAGCCCAGGATGCTCGTCCAACCCGCAGCCAGGATGGCTTTGAATGTGGCCCAATACAAATCGTAACCCTTCTTAAAACATGAGATTTATGCACAGACCTTTTCTTTTTTTAGCTCATCAGCTATCGTTAGTGTTAGTGTATTTAATATGTGGCCGAAGACAATTCTTCCAGTATGGTCCAGGAAAGCCAAAAGATTGGACACCCTGCTTTATAGGTAAAACATTTTACTTTAAAAAGTTGACACTGTGAGAAACCTCAGCAACTTACTATGTAAAAGTCATTTTAAATGATATTTCTTACAATACCAAGTTGATTAAAAGGTAGTACCTGCCCTTCTGGAGTTTACAATCAAACTATAGGATGTATAGTTTTCCATGTACAAAGCATTTTCAAGTATAAATATATTTCATTTCATCTCCCAACCACTCTGAGAGAGAGGTGGTGGTATCTCTGATTCCGTATATGCAGGCAGGATTCGAGCACAGTTTTATCCAAGGTGATGCTGCAATTGAGTTGCAGAATCAGAATTTGAAGTCCAGTCTTCCAGCTCTAAAAGCCAGAACAACTTCTACTGACATGCAGTTTCTCTCCATGTACAAGAGGAAGAGGAGGATGTGGTAGCAACTAATAATGACCAGGCACTGATTGTGTTCTAAGTGCCTTGGAATGCATTAATTCAGTTATTCCTATGAAACAACGCTATCACATAGGCACTTTTATCCCCATGTTACAGGCCTAGTGATTGAACAACTTGCTCAGTATGATTGAGTAAGTTGCAGAATCCAGATGCAAACAAGGCAGTCTGACTCTGTAGCATATACTTTTCACTACTGTGCTAGACCAATAACTGCAATATACAGCAGACCATGATTGGTAACATAAGACATTTGATAGCAGAGTCTTACGTGAGATCAAGAAGGAAAAAATATTATTTCTTGTTAAGGACATCAGGACGTATTTCAGAGAAAGGGTGGTATTTGAGATTAACCATGAAAGATGGAAGCAACTCTGAGAGAGACAGAGAGGAGGGAAGAACAATCCAGGCAGAGACAAAACATGTGCAGAGATAAAGAGACAGAAAAGTAAATCATGTATTTGGAGATTATTGCATAGTTGAGTTTGTTTAGAGGTTGTTTGTTTAGAGGTTAGGGATCATGGATCCTAAAGGAATGTGAACCCCTAAAATGATATGCTAAATTTGGTAGGTGCATTTTTTTTATTTTTATTTTTATTTTATTTTTTATTTTTTTTTTTTGAGCCAGGTCTCGGTCTGTTGCCCAGGCTGGAGTGCAGTGGCATAATCACGGCTCACTGTAGCCTAGACCTTCTGGGCTCGAGTGATCCTCCCACCTCATTCCCCTGAGTAGCTGGGACAAAGATGCATGCCACCACACCCAGCTAATTTTTGTGTTATTTGTAGAGACTGGGTTTCACCATGTTGCCCAGGCTGGTCTCAAACTCCTAGACTCAAGCCATCTGCCAGCCTCGGCCTCCCAAAGTGCTGGAATTACAGGTGTGAGCCATCACACCCTGCTGGGATGTGAATTTTTTTTATAGAGCTGTCATCAAATTCTCAAGGGAGGATGTGACTCAAAAGAGAGTCACCAGCTTGGGAGTAGATAGAAATGTGACTGGTTAGTAGTCCGGGGACCTAATATGGAAGGTCTCTTGTAACAGTCTGCAGTTTATACTTGATACATGTATTTTTTTTTTATTTGGAAGTGTCATAATTAGAGCCTTGTTTTTGGAAGATATAGCTGATGTTGTGTGGATATGTTAGACTAGAGGTAGGAAAGACATTTGGAAAACCTGATCCAGGTGAAAATTCATGTTAAGGTGTAAAGGGAATCAGGAATCTATAGACAGAAATGGAGAGAGACTCATCAGGACTTAGGAACCAGTTTCCTATGGGAGGCAACAAGCGTGGGAGAATGGAAGGGTGCTGACTTACTGGGCACCACTTTTGTGTCAGTGTTTGCTAAATACTTAATAGAAAACTGTGGTCCATAAAACTTCATTTTCTGTGCAGATCAATTCAGAAAATCAATATAGCTGTGTTTACAGTATTTGAGCAAGTTACAAGTGGTGCATATCTTGTGCATTGGCTGTCCCACACCTTCCCGAAGTTCCGTGATTTTCTAGAAGAACTCACAGTCTTCAATAGCAGATTATACTTATGAATAAGATTTATTACAGCAGAGGATACAAAGCAAAAAGAAAAAGTGGGGAAAACATAAGCATCTACAGTGGAGTCCAGAGAAGTCGTGCTTGGACTTCCTAGTACTTTCTCTTAGGAAACCACACAGGGCATGTTTTCTTCTTAGCAGTGAACTACAGGGACATGTGTGGAATGTCTCTGCCCAGGGAAACCCATTGTGGTGCTTCCAGGGGATTTAGGGGGCTGGTCATATAGGCACCACCTGCTAGCAACTGGCCACAGCAGCTGAAACTCAGGACCTTCAATAATGAAGCCAGGTGCACATCATCAATGTTAATGTTTGTGCAAGCAGCCCTGAGAAACCTAATCTGGCATAGTTCATTGCTCTGGTATATATAACAAAGTCATTAATCATTCATATAAAGAACACTCCAGGGGCCACCTTCTCAGGGGTTGGGCAAGGATGAATCATGAGAATAAGCAAGCAGATCTGCTCTGTTGTCTCTTTGCTCATACCAATGGTGATGTGTTCTATGTCATTCTTGAGATTGGACTATATACTTACACAAGGTTTTTAAATTCTACTTTATAGAACTCAGTTAATTGCATAGAAATGAATAAGAAAGTTCTTGCTTTCAAAAAGTTCACAGTCATAATACAGTGTGATAAATGTAATAAAGAAGCAAATTAATAGTGTTAGTATGGACAGGGCAGTGATTAAGTGTCAGGAACTCTTTGGTAAGCGTCTTTGGAGGAAATGCCATCTAAATGGGTAAAATCTGCTATCTTAAGATTTACTTAACATATTTACTACACACATAAGTGAGTTTTCTAAACCAGTTTCATATAAAGCAATTATTCATTCATTTATTCCACAAATATTAAGTGCTTGTTCTAGACACTGCTAGGTTTTGGGGATACCATAGGGAGCAAGACAAAATTCATGTTTTTATGGGAGCTTTAAGTAAGTAGAAGACACAAGTTATTCTTCACTTTTGTGAAAGCACTAAAATGATTTCTAGTTGTTTATTAGTAATGGTAGTCATGAATTTTTCATGAAAATTACTGGATTAAAATAATGAAGGGGAAAAGAAAATCTAGCTTTATTTCCTTATCATACAGTAAAAATATCTCAAGAAAGGTCAAATGTATTAAGTTGTCCTTGTCAAAACATTTTTTGAAGGTAAGATCAGTTTTTTGTTCATATGTATGTCATCATTAATCACTGTACTTTTCCTTCAATAGCCAGATGGTGAACTATATATGTTTGGAGAACCTGAGAATGGGAAGTTAGGTCTTCCTAATCAGCTCCTGAGCAATCACAGAACACCCCAGCTGGTGTCTGAAATTCCTGAGAAGGTGATCCAAGTAGCTTGTGGCGGAGAGCATACTGTGGTTCTCACAGGTATGTATGGAGTCCACTGTTCTGTTCCCTGCTTTCTGTAGAGACTAATGAAGCTTTTTTAATGTTCATTTTTTTTTATTGTGGTAAGAATACTTGCTATAAGAACTACCTTCTTAATAGATTTTTAAGTGTATAATACAGTATTTTTATATGTAGGCACAACCATTGTACAGCAGGTATCTGAAACTTGTCTTGAGTAACTGAAACTTCATGCCCACTGTATGGCAACTCGTCTTTCCTGCCTCCCCTCAACTCCTGGCAACCACCATTCTGTTCTTAGCCTCTATGAGTTTGACTCTTAGATACCTCGTGTCAGGTGGCTTTGCATCTCTTTCCATTAAGATTCTCACTTTTGGCCGGGCGCGGTGGCTCACGTCTGTAATCCCAGCACTTTGGGAGGCCAAGACGGGTGGATCACGAGGTCAGAGACCATCCTGGCTAACACGGTGAAACCCCGTCTCTACTAAAAAATACAAAAAACTAGCCGGGCGAGGTGGCGGGCGCCTGTAGTCCCAGCTACTCAGGAGGCTGAGACAGGAGAATGGCGTGAACCCGGGAGGCAGAGCTTGCAGTGAGCCGAGATCGCGCCACTGCACATACACACTATAGTTAAGGACAACTATATAGTTGTTGGGATACAACTATACTATATAGTTGTTGATGTGTATCCCTTAACTATCCTTATAGTTGTTGGATAGTTAACTATAGTGTGTATAGTGTGTGTATCGCGCCACTGCACTTCAGCCTGGGCGACAGAGCAAGACTCCGTCTCAAAGAAAAAAAGAATACACACTATAGAAAAAAAGAAAAAAAAGATTCTCACTTTTGGGGCCTGTCCTTACTGTCATTTTGGGATGTGTATCCCTTAACAGATTCTCACTTTTGGGGCCTGGTGCAATGGCTGACACCTGTAATCCTAGCATCTTGGGATACACATCAACAACTCTATAGCATCTTGGGAGGCCAAGGCGAGCAGATCTCTTCAGCCCAGGAGTTTGAGACCAAACTCAGCCCAGGAGTTTGAGACCAGCCTGAGCAACATGATGAAACCCCAACTTTACTAAAATTAGCCAGGTGTGGTCTCAGCTAGACCTTGTCTCCAAAAAAAAACAACCCAAAAAGATTCTCACGCTTTATTTCTATACTTAATACATATTTCTGGTCTATGGAATAATTTTTTTAATTAAATTATAGTTATATATATGTGTATCCCTTAACTAAATATATGTGCACACACATAACGTATAGACAGATTCACCAAGTCAGTCTGTCTGGGAAGCCTACCACTAAGTAAATGTCTTACAGCTGATAACTGTTAAAAACTTGTTTGTGTTTGAAGCCAATGTTGATTAGTGTTTCTGTGGATTTATGCTGCGGGTTGCTTGTGGTGGATGTCACATGGTAGTTTTTGCTGCTGCTCATCGTAGTGTGGCAAAAGAAATTGAATTCGATGAAATAAGTGATACTTGCTTATCTGTGGCGACTTTTCTGCCATATGGCAGTTTAACCTCAGGAAATGTACTGCAGAGAACTCTATCAGCACATATGCGGCGAAGAGAGAGGGTACAATGGTGGCCTATTCTGTATAATAGTATTATCTATCACTGCAAAGAAAACTAGAAGAAAAAAATCTGTCTTCTTTTTAGGTCAAAGGGTCTTCTCAGATAAATTTGCTAAATAAAATTATTAGAGTTGAGTGTTTACAAACTTCTAGAGTTAATTCAGAAAAATTCAGAAAAGCTTAATGCTTTTTTTAAAGACACAAATTAGAAAATTTAAATTATAGAAAACCTTTGCATATAGACAATGGTGCTATAAAAGCATCCTTTATAGTCCTATTTTATCACCTCACATTGAATGCTGAATTATTTTTTCAACTGCATGTGGCTTGACTTTCACCTTGTTACATGCTTTTTTTTATTATGGTAGTAAAAATACAACAAATATACCCACTTAACAGATTTTTAAGTGTGCAATACAGTATCGTTGACTATAGGTACAATGTTACCTTGTTCAGAACTCTGTAGAACTTATCTTATATAATGCTACATTCTTTTGTCTTTCAGTTAAGCCTCATGAGCAGTGGAAGATTGTATACTATAAACAATGAAATGGGAAAATAAAGGAATAAGGACTTCAATTAGAGAGAGGAAATATTCCCTCTTAATTAAATTTAGAGATTTTTCTTCTGTGTTTTAAAATTGTTGTTCCAATGACATATATGTGTGTGTGTGTGTGTGTGTGTGTGTGTGCGTGTGTTTTGTTTTTTGTTTTTTTGGTTTTTTTTTTTTTTTTTTTTTGAGATATAGTCTCACTCTGTTGCCCAGGCTGGGGTGCAGTCGCACAATCTTGGCTCACTGAAACCTCCACCTCCTGGGTTCAAGCAATTCTCCTGCCTCAGCCACCTGAGTAGCTGGGACTACAGGCGCGCGCCACCATGCCCGGCTAATTTTTTTGTATTTTTAGGAGAGACGGGGTTTCACCATGCTGGCAAGGCTGGTCTCGAACTCCTGATTTCAAATGATCCACCAGCCTTGGCCTCCTAGCATGCTGGGATTACAGGTGTGAGCCATCAAGCCCGGCCCCAATGGCATATATGTTTTTTAAAGTAAATGGTAAATAATTTTTGAAGGTGGCATTCCTTTTTTGAAAATTACTATAAGTTTCAAAACATGTTTTTTTGAAGGTTCCTAGCAGTTTTATTTGTAATAGCCAACATATTTATTTTGAAGTAAAAAGGTTAAATCTGGTGTTTTGTTTGAAAAAGCATATATGGAAAAGTTGAGAAATACCCCATCAGTGTTTTGTAGTTGTTGTTAATTTACATCTTCTAAGTAATTTTTTGTTTCTTAGGGAGTGTGGAGAAAATGCACACATACTTTTCCCCCGTTATGTGAAAAATAAAGCTTCCAAATTGAAATTTAGAACAACTAAGATACAGAGACAACAGAGCAAAATGTTTTTGAGCCTTTGGGAATTATTAAGAAGTAAATGCTGTGGAGTGTTGGCATACTTTGAACTCTTTCTCTTAAATATTTTTGTAACTTTTAGGAAGGTTTATATCAATATTAAATATATAACATCATTTAATAGTTTGTTTAACCTGCTTATTTTAAAGGAGAGGTCTCCAGATTCTATTTCAATGATGAGAACACTACCTCCAATAGAAAGGACTCTTGGCCTTTCTGCTTGTTTTCCCCCCAATTTGGTCTTTCCACGTTGTTCTGAGAGTAACCTAGAGAGCGTCTTATCTGAACAGGACCTCATGTACCCAGAGGAACCAGGTAACATTTGCTACTCTGTCTGCTCTCAGGGTAAGTGTGCCTTTTACTCCTGTTGTTTTTATGTTTATCTTAAGATGTTTTCTCCAGTTGTATAAATTGTTCTCTCCCTGGTTAGAGCCTAACATCCTTCATTTGAACTCAAATCCAGGAATATCCTTACAAATAGAACACATCATCAGTGCCCCAAGACTGCCATGTAACCACAGCAGCATATCTTTATAGAGCAGTGGGTAACAGTCATACTACCTTCCTTAACTGTATCCCCTTTAAACCCTGAAACCACTCGATGAATTTAGGAGGGAGTTACCGTCCTCATTTCAGAATGAGAAAAGCAAGACTTGAAGAGATCAAGTGACTTGCTCAAGGTCACTCAGCTTATAAATGAAGTGGTCAGAATTTGAATGCAGGTCTTCTGGATCTATGTGAAATTCTGTATTTAAGCAGTATAACATAATGGTTAAGAGCATGGAATATGGAGTTAAATTGATCTGGGGTCAAATGCCAGTTTTGACATTTACTAGCTGTGTGACTGACTTTGGGAAAGTTACGTAACCTCTCTAAGCCTCAGTTTCCTTGTCTTTGAAATTGATTTAATAATACTGACTTCAGAGAGTGATTGAGAGGATTCAGTGAGTTCAGGCATATAAAATAATTAGCATTGAGCCCAGCACCTCTAGAAACACCTCAGTAAATATTGTTATGATTAATGTTAATACCTTTACCTCACTACCTGTTAGATACAGATTTCGTGTTTTAAGTTGTAATCCCAGCTCTTTCACTATTCTATACCTATTCTAAGTAATTTTCTTTACAGATATTTGTGTATCTTAGGAGTGTCTGTATGTTACTGCAGGATGTCTAAAGAGGGAATATTCTCTCTTAATTAAATTTAGGGATTCTCATGTATTTTAAAATTATTTTTCCAATGACACATATATTTTTTAAAGTAAATGGCAAATAATTTTTGAAGGAGACATTCCTTTTCTGAAAATTACTGTAAGTTTCAAAACATATTTTTTTTTTGAGGATTCATAGCAGTTTTATTTGTAATAGCCAACATATTTCTCTATTTGATAGGGATAAGACAAGAAACCAGGACTAGGAGATCAGAAAGTAAGCAGTAGATTTGAAATGAAGAAGATAAACCTGTCATCAGGGACTAAGAATCAGGGTCTAGGAACAGATAATTTGTGTATCTTTGAGATTCGGAAGCTAGGCAAAGGGTTGAGGTCATATAGGATTGGGAACTCAGGTAAGAACTGTGGGCTGTGGGAATGGGATATTATATCTAACTAGGACCTTGGTAATGAGCTGATTTATTGCACCTGACCCACAACTTTTATATGTTTTCTTTTGAAATAAGAATCGGTGTCTAATGGTACTCTTCAGCCCTGGACATGGAAAAAGTAGTAGATTCTGACTAGCAGTATGTAGTGTGTACAAGGAAAAAAGACATTTATGGTTTAGAGAAAATTGTTTCTCAGTCCCAGAGATTTGAATGTGAAAATATGCATGATTTTGTAGCTAGATCAAAAGGAAATGCCATCTCTTCTTGTCTTCTTGTGACTGCTAACACTCTCTTCTTAATAAAACTTATTTTGAAAATTGTGTCTAACATATACTGTGACATTTTCTAAATCATTCACAGACTTCAGTCTTTATAATGGAGGAAAAGTATATCAGGATACGTCTTACTAAGGAGGTGTCATTTAAGCTAAAAGATAAGAAAGGGATGGCTACACAAGGAGAATAGATGTATTTCAGGCAAAGAAAATAATATAGGCAAAGGTTTGGAGGCAGTTAAGAAGAAAAAGACAACCAGTAGGGCTAGAAAGTGAGGGTAAGGGTAAGACAAAGCGGTATTGGAGAAAGAGACAGTGAAAAATTATTTATGGTTTTATAGGCCATGAGGACCTACTTGATATGAATGTTTTTCTTAAGTGCAATAGAAAGTCATTAAAAGATTTTAAGCAGTAGACTAATGTGTTCCAATCCTATTTCCACTTTAAGATGATTATGATCACTTCTACCTCCATATAGATTATGCAGAGGCCAGACTAGAAATAGGAAGAGTACTTGTGAGCCCTTTGCAAGAGATGATAGTGTATGGACCAAGGTGTTTTCAGCGTAGATGGAGAAAAGAAAAAGAAAAGAGAAGAGGGACGATGTGAAATACATTATAGACATAAAAATCAACCGGACTTGCTAAACTTATTAATGCACCACACATAGGTGTGAATTAAAGTGAGGAATCAAGGATGATTCCTAAGCAAGAGGAAGCTTGACACATTTGAGGAATAAAATTAAGAACCAAGCTTTGGATATCTGTGAGGCATCCAAGTAGAAATATCAAGCTGATTGTTGAAACACAAGCCTAAAGTTTAGAAGAGAGCCCTGAACTAGAAATATAAATTTGGAAGCCATCAGCATTGGGCATGGTAACTTATGCCTATAATCCCAGTATTTTGAGAGGCTGAGGTAGGGGGATTGCTTGAAGTTAGGAGTTTGAGACCAGCCTGGGCAACACAGCAAGACCCCCCTCTCTATTTAAAATAATAATAAAATCCATGGATGTTGGTGAAATCACCTGCTAGAGAGTCGAGTCAGAAGAGAAGAGGGCCCAGAATGTAGCCCTAAGAACATCTAACATTTGGGAGGTAGAGAAGGAAGAGCCGGCAAAGAAGCCTTCCTCAGCTTTGTCAGCCAGTAAGGCAGGAGGTGGGAAATTAGGACAGTGTAGTGTCGTGAATGCAAAGTACTGCTCAAAGATCAAGGGAAGATAGCTCAAAGAAGTATCCAGTGGATTTGGTATAATGGAGTTTACTGGTGACCTCGACAAGAGCAGTTCTAGGGGAAAATCAGGGAAGAAGCCACAGTGTTATGAGTCAGTTATGAATGGGGAATGAGGAATTGAAGAGGAGATAAGATGAGCAGATAATTCCTTTGTGTATTTGCCGATGAAGTGGAGCAGAGAAATGGTCTGGCAGCTAGAGGGGGATGTGGGTTCAATAGAAAATATTGGAGCACATTTGTATGGTAATGAATGAGCCAGTAGTCCTGGAGAGGGAGATAGCACAGAGGAGAGAAAGTATAACCAAAGTTGTAAAGCTCTTGCAAAACAGGAGGTGCCGGCATAGAGAGTGGTCTTTGGTAACAGGAAAAACACATCCTACATTTTAACAGGCAAATGAGAACTTGGGTACAAATAGAGGTAGTTGTGTATGTTTGTTGGTGAGAAGATCAAGTGGATCAGATATGATGACTTCTGTTTTCTCAGTCAAATCTGAGGCAAGGCCATCAGTTTAAATAATCTGCTATGTATTTTCCAAACCTATATTCTCTGCCCTCTCCAATCTATCCCGCATAACACTTTCCACATTGATCTTCTTCAGGTGCAATTCAGTTTACACGTACTCCAGTGTCTTCAGTGAATTCCTAATATTTATGAAAATAAGTGTTAATTTACCCATATAATTCCCAATTCTAGCTTTATCTCTCAATAGTCTTTTCCTTACAATCTTCATTTGGTAATAGGTAGTTTTATGGTAGTAATGTATTATGATAGTCTACAAACAATAGCTCTTGGGCCAAATCTAGCTGTCCACTTGTTTTTACAAATGAAGTTTTATTGGAACCCAGCCATACCCATTCCTTTATGTATTGTCTGTGGCTGCTTTCTGCTACAATGTCATAGGTTAGTTAGGACAGAGACTATATGGCCCAGGAATCCTAAGATGTTTACTGTATGGCCTTTTAGAGAAAAATTTGCTGATTCTTAATTTTGATCAGACTGATCTCTTCAGTCTAACTTAGTGGAAAGAACAAGGGCTGTGGAGTCAGACAGACTTAAGATTGACACTGGACACCAAAAGTCACTGAAACTTAATTTCTTCCTTTACAAAATGAGGATATAATACTTAACCTTCCTTGTTGTCATAGGGTCAGTGTAACATATATAAAAGCATATATTTCTGGCACTTGGTAAGCCTTCAAGACAAGCTTCTTTCCTCTGCTCATTTGCTCAGACTACTGTTCTGCTGCTTTATTAGGAATGGGCTTCATTGTCTTCCCCTTACACCTCCATCTCTGCCTCTCAGAATTCTACTTACCCTTCTATGTACCTCCATAGTGAAACTTTTCCTGCTTCCCAACATACGGATGTAATTTCTCATAGATTATGTAACTTCATGGCAGTTACAATTTTTTAACAACAAACAACAAAATTGTAATTGCTAATACTTAATGAACTTATTACTATATGTATATCAAAACATCTGTTTTATACCTTAAATATAGATGATAAAAAATAAAAAAGAATTAGCAATGACTTAGGTTGCTATTCTGCATATTACCGCACATGGAATAAATACCAAATGATTATTTGCTCGTTCAATTCAGTGGATTTAAAGGGGAGGGATCAGTGTGGACTGTCATTTTTTAGTGAAGACTTCATTAAGGAGCTGCTTCCAAATGTATCAGTGATCAATGAAGGCATAGTGAGAAATTGAGAAACATGTAAAGTCAAGTAGAGCCTATGACTTTTAATTATCTACTTTATGATGTAATAACCTTGCAGTTTTCTGTGAAAGGTTCTAGGTGTTTATACTAGTTATCTTTTGCTACATTTTAAAAATGACTCTAAAACTTAGCAGGTTAAAACAAAAAGCATTTATTATTTCACACAGATTCTGAGAGTCAGGAGTCTAGCAGGAACTTAGCTGGGTGGTTCTGGCCCAGGTTCTTTCATAGGGTTGCAGTCACACTGTCAGATGGGGTTGCAGTTATCTGAAGGCTTGACTGAGACTGGAAGATTCACTTCCAAGCTCATTCACATGGCCATTGGCAGGAGGCCTCACTTCCTTGAGATGCTCACAACATGTACTCCTAGAGAGCAAGTGATTAGAGAGAAAGAGAGAGAGTACAAGTGTGTAGCCGGGGCGGAGGGGGAGAGAGAGAGAGCAAGAGAGCGAGCACAAGAGTGCATACATGTGTATAACCAAAACAGAAGCTATAATGCTATCACAGGTACGTCTGCTTTATTTTACTGGCTGTGCACATACAGACCAACCTGGTATAATGTGCAAGGGAACTACACAAGAGAATGAACACCAGGAGGATGTAGGTCGTTGGGGCTCTTCTTAGGACTAGCTATTACAGTGCTCGATACCTGGGTAGTTATTTATCCCAAAGGAATAGTGTTTGCCTGTTCATATGAATGAAACAATTGTAATCTAATTGGTGTCAACATTTTTAAACTTTCACAAAGATTTTAAAACCTGTGTCACTGTGAATGAATTCAGTTTCCCTGACATGAGGCTAAAGGACTTTTAGTAAAATTATACCTACACTTTATATTATAGAATAATTTCTGTTTTCTCTCCAGTTGCCTTTCACTTTTCTGTTGAAATCTGGATTTCCTTTTTCCCATTTAATCATTCAGATTATTTTCTAGATGAAATGACCAAAGAAGCAGAGATAGATAATTCTTCAACCGTAGAAAGCCTTGGAGAAACTACTGATATCTTGAATATGGTAATGATTTCCTATCTGTTTATCTAAATATGAGTTTGAATTTTAGTTCATTGTGTATGTGAATGTGTGTATACTTCCTATACTCTTATATGCATGAAAACCACTTTCTTATTTCTTATTTTGTTTGTTATTTTTAACCAACTATATTGAGGTATAATTCACATATAATAAAATTTGGATGGATCCTCACATTATTAGTATGGCAATTGAGAGTAGATTCTATTACTATCGGAACTGTTTTCCCTTCATTTTATATATATATATGTGTGTGTGTGTAACACGTGTATATAAAATTTGTACTATGTATAGTACACATATATATAAAATATATATATATAAAATTTGTACTATATAGTACAAATACATAGTGTATATACTGTATTCTTTTTATAATATATATTTTTTATTTATTTCAGACACACATTATGAGCCTGAATTCCAATGAAAAGTCATTAAAATTATCACCAGTTCAGAAACAAAAGGTATAATATGGAGATTTATTTTCATTATTGTTGGTAAGAGCAGTTTAAGTTAATTTTTTGGATGGTTTTTGGAAAGAACACAAGAAACGTAAGCATTTGCTTACTTTAGAATTTAAAAGACAGAGGGATACAATGTAGATAACCTCCATTTTGCCTTGTTCTGATGTTATGTATTTTCTGTAAAGAAACAAGTGTGGAAGCATTTTATTGCTGAAATTTGCTCTTTGGGATCACTAACTTAAGTTATACTAGTCATACTTTTCCTTCTGTCAAGCCATAGGTTATGATTGCGGTTCTTATGTGTAGGAAAAGACTACCATTTATTGATAGAGTGGCTCTCTGACTTTGGTTGAGTATGACTTTGAATGAATTACTATGCTGACTTTACTGAATGATATTAATATCTTCTTTAGCTTTACAATTTTGTGATTTTAGTGAAAATCTTTGATAACCTTTCCCAACATTTGGTTGGGCTTTAATTTATCAAGAAATTGACAGCATAAAAATAAGATTAAACATTTGGAAATTAGAGACTATTCATGGGTAGGAAAGAGAGACTTTTAATGAATAACAAATAGCAAAAGAAGGGAATAGGCTGTGATTTTCACAACCATAGAGAGATAAAGGCCTGCCCTGAAATCCCTTGCTCTTCCTGGCTTTAAGGACTAGTGTGATGAATGAGGGATTTGAGGATTAGGAAAATAAATTGGAGAAATGTAAATTGAGGGAAGAAGACTACAAAAAAATATTTAATTTCTATTTGTAGTGTCTTTGACATGTTTTCAAGTTTAAAACTCTTAAAATTGAAGTCACTGAAGTGCAGGAGAATCATGCTAAATTGTGAAAATTTAGAGCTAGTCCTCATTCGTTCTATCTATAATACTGAAAGGCATGGTGAATAACAGCATTCCTTTGAATATGGGAGAGCTGTTCGAACACAGTTGTAGCTGCTCAATGAATATTGACTGATTTTTGACTGACTATACTTCCAAGCCGACACCTTTCTTGTTTCTTTCCTTCCTCTTCCCTTAGACTCCAGGCTCTCCCTCTTCTGGGCTGCTTTATTGTGCTAGGGAAAGAAAGGCATGTGCCTTTAGAAATCAGTTCTGGCAACCAGGCCTTCCTCTCTTAGGGCTCTTAAAAGAATCATGACTTTTTTTTTTTTTTTTTTTTTGAGACGGAGTCTTGCTCTATCGCCCAGGCTGGAGTGCAGTGGCCGGATCTCAGCTCACTGTAAGCTCCGCCTCCCAGGTTTAGGCCATTCTCCTGCCTCAGCCTCCCGAGTAGCTGGGACTACAGGCGCCCGCCACCACGCCCAGCTAGTTTTTTGTATTTTTTAGTAGAGAAGGGGTTTCACCGTGTTAGCCAGGATGGTCTCGATCTCCTGACCTCGTGATCCGCCCGTCTCGGCCTCCCAAAGTGCTGGGATTACAGGCTTGAGCCACTGCGCCTGGCCCTAAAAGAATCATGACTTTTTAAAGAGCAAGGCCAAGAACAACCAGAAACGGAAAGCAATTGCTTTTAAGCTGACATATATTTTATACTTTCTATAGTCCTTTTAAGTTTAGGCCCTACCAGGCCTACTTTAGTAAATGATAAAAGATTTATTATACTATTTCTGTGTATTAACTTGTTAATTTTTAACTTGTCGTGTTTTAATAATCTCTTTGGCACAATAGGAACCTCTTCCTAGGCCTAATCATCACAGTTTATAAAATTTGAATTAGTGAGTTTTTACTATCCAGAGACCCAAATTCATTAGATATTTGCATCCTTTAGCTTGTTTGTAGAATTTAGATCAGCAATTTGGTTTTGCCTTATTTTATCCAGCAGGAAATTAATTTTATATTGTTAATGCATTATTCAAATGTCAGTGTTTGATTTCATAGTTTTTATACAAATCTTACATTTTACACTTAATATCTTTCATCTTAGTGTTCTTTCATTTATAGAAATTATTATAATTAAAGAATATAATCAGTACAAGGAAGAAGGTCAAAAATTTGAAAGTGCATATGAAGGTTTTGTTTAGAAAAGAAAAATATATTTGTTATTATTTAGTTTATAGATAAAAAACATTTCATGTGCAGTTTCCTCAGTTCTAGGAGTGGACTATTCATTGTTTTTCAAATTTTACATTTTTATTTATTTTGTGAATTTTGTGGACTCAAAAGACAAATGAAAATTTGAAAATTAGGCCTGGCATGGTGGCTCATGCCTGTAATCCCAGCATGTTGGGTGGCCAAGATGGGCAGATCACTTGAGGTCAGGAGTTCGAGACCAGCCTGGCCATCATGGTGAAACCTCATCTCTCTACTAAAAATACAAAAATTAACTGGGTATGGTGGCACGCACCCATAGTCCCAGCTACTCAGGAGGCTGAGGTGGGAAAATCGCTGGAACCCAGGAGGCAGAGGCTGCAGTGAGCTGAGATCATGCCACTGAGCTCCAGCCTAGGTGACAGAATGAAATTGTCTCAAGAAACTCCTGACCTCAGGTGATCCACCCGCTTTGGCCTCTTAAAGTGCTGAGATTACAGGTGTGAGCCACTGTGCCAGGCCAAGAAGTGTACATTTTTTAATATCATCTTGCAAAATTAATCTCAAAGTTTTATGTAAGGATTGATTCGGATTGAGAAAAGAGGCAGAGAATAAATATTGATGGTATTGTGATTAATGGCAAAATTAAGGCAGGTAGTACGAGTTGAAAATTAAACACAGATACATGTTACTAAATCAAAATTAGATGTATCACAGACTAGAGAGTGGCACAAATTATCCTTAAAGAAAACAAAACTTCAGCAAACTATCTGGTACAATTTGCTATTTTTATTCTCCTAGACATAAAAATGTAAAATCTTGGCAGTATTTTAAGTAGATAAGGTGTCCTTGTAAACTAATAGTAGTATGACTATGATAATTACTTCAAAAAATTTACAGAAACAACAAACAATTGGGGAACTGATGCAGCATACAGCTCTTAACTGAAAACGATGATAGTGGTGAATATGAAAAAATGTCAGAAATGAAAGAAGGGAAAGCATGTGAGCAACATGTGTCACAAGGGATTTTCATGACGCAACCAGCTACGCCTATCGAAGCATTTTCAGATGAGGAAATAGGTAATGACTCAGGCCAGTTGGGACCTCAGGCTGACACTGATGGAGAGAGTTTACAAAAAGACGCATTTAGACCTGTAAATAATAATGGTGTTGATCAACTTGATGCCAAGGAAATAGAAAAGGAAAGTGATGGAGGACATAGTCAGAAGGAATCAAAAGCAGAAGAAATAGTGAGAAGGAAACTAAACTGGCAGAAATAGCAGGTATGAAGGATTTAAGAAAAAGGGAAAAGAACACAAAAAATATGAGTTCTTTCTTTGGCAACTTACCAGATAGAGGTATGAATACTGAGAGTGAAGAAAATAAAGATTTTGTTAAGAAAAGGGAATGTTGCAAGCAAGATGTGATCTTTGATAGTGAAAGAGAATCAGTAGAAAAGCCAGATGTTACATGGAAGGTGCAAGTGAGAGTCAGCAGGGTATAGCTGATGGATTCCAGCAGCCGGAGGCAATATAATTTAGTAGTGGAGAGAAAGAGGATGATGAAGTGGAAACTGACCAAAACATATGGTATGGCAGGAAATTGATTGAACAAGGAAATGAAAAAGAGACTAAACCCATAATATCCAAATTCATGGCAAAGTATGATTTTAAATGTGATCGCTTGTCAGAGATCCCAGAGGAGAAGGAAGGAGCAGAGGATTCAAAAGAAAATGGAATAGAGGAGCAGAAGGTAGAAGCAAATGAGGAAAATGTGAAGGTGCATGGAGGAAGACAGGAGGAAACAGAGATCCTATCAGATGACCTTACAGACAAAGCAGAGGTGAGTGAAGGCAAGGCAAAGTCAGCGGGAGAAGCAGAGGATGGGCCTGAAGGTAGAGGGGATGGAACCTGTGAGGAGGGTAGTTCAGGAGCAGAACACTGGCAAGGTGAGGAGAGGGGGAGAAGGGGGAGAAAGACAAGGGTGGAGGAGAAATGGCGAGGCCGGGAGAGGGAGAGAAGGACCTAGCGGAGGAGGAGGAAGGGGAGAAGAGGGATGGGAAAGAGCAGGAGCACAAGGAGAGGGAGCAAGGCCATCAGAAAGAAAGAAGCCAAGAGATGGAGGAGGGAGAAGGGGAGGAGGAGCCCGGAGAAGGAGAAGAGGAGGAGGAAGACAGAGAAGAGGAAGAAGAGAAAGAGGAGGAGAAGGAGGGAGAAGGGAAAGAGGAAGGAGAAGGGGGAAGAAGTGGAGGGAGAAGGTGAAAAGGAGGAAGGAGAGGTGGAAGAAGGAGAGAGGGAAAAGGAGGAAAGAGTGGGGAAGGAGGAGAAAGGAGAGGAGGAAGGAGACCAAGGAGAGGGGGAAGGGGAGGAAAAAGAGGAGGGAGGGGAAGTAGAGGAGGGGAAAGGAGAGGGGGAAGAGGAGGAAGGGGAGGGGGAAGAGGAAG
>NW_022332660.1:0-2534 GCF_002776525.5 Piliocolobus tephrosceles | reverse complement strand
TCCTGACCTCTTTACTTCTAGCTTTTCAGTGGGTTTTTAAATATCCCAGGGGGTAGAGCCCTTTGAAAATTATTGATCTCTTTTACTGTTTATTATGTTTATTATAATCATCTTTTTTTGGGGGGAATCTGGCCCAAGTCCCCTGAAGGCTTGGGTTAAGTTAAGTGCATGAAAGTGTCCAGGGTTGCCTTTTGAAAGTGTTTTCATTATTCAGTACCTCCCCCATGCCAATTTGCCAGGCCTCATGTGTCACTAGGCACATTTCTTTTCTTTTCTTTTTTTTTTTTTGAGACGGAGTCTTGCTTGTCGCCTAGGCTGGAGTGCAGTGGTGCAATCTCAGCTCACCTGCAATCTCCACCTCCCGGGTTCAAGCAATTCTGTGTCTCAGCCTCCTGAGTAGCTGGGATTACAGGCGCCCACCGCCACGCCCAGCTATTTTTTTTGTATTTTTAGTAGAGACAGGGTTTCACCATCTTGGCCAGGCTGGTCTTGAACTCCTGAACTTGTGATCCACCCACCTCGGCCTCCCAAAGTGCTAGGATTCCAGGTGTGAGCCACTGCGCCCAGCCATCGCTAGGCACATTTCTTTAACAATGGGCGCCTCCCCTGCTGGGCACAGTTTACTGAGGAATCTTAAGTCTGGGACTAGGCTGCAAGCCCAACCCATCTCCCACTGGTTTCATCTGTTCCATGAGACTCGTGGGGCCCTCATGGCCCCTAGAGATGCCCCAACATTGCAGCAGCACCAGCTCAGGAACCTACCCCATGCTGACAATCTAGAGAGGTGGAAGATTCACCACGAAGTCATGAGCATGCATGTTTAAGGCCATTACAATCCCGTTTTAATTAAATTCAGTCTCCAAGTATTTGAGTCTTTTTTTTCCTCCCCCCGCACCCCCCTTTTGTTTTTGAGACGGAGTTTCTCTCTTGTGGCCCAGGCTGGAGTGCAGCAGCGCGATCTCAGCTCACTGTAACCTCCGCCTCCCGGGTTCAAGCGATTCTCCTCACCCTCCCTAGTCACTGGGATTACAGGCGCTCACCACCACACTCATCTAATTTTTTGTATTTTTGGTAGAGACGGTGTTTCATCGTGTTGACCAGGCTGGTCTTGACCTCAGGTGATCCGCCCACCTCAGCCTCCCAAAGTGCTGGGATTACAGGCCTGAGTCACTGTGTCCAGTCTAGTATTTGGGTCTTTCCTTTCCGTCCTGGGTGGGTGAGAAAAGGACTGGTTCCCACCAATCCTTCATGCACCTTCCCCAAAACACCCCCTATGGCTGACAGTGGAGACGCACATGTGCAAGCAGCCGTAAATGCTCTGTGAGAGGAGGCTGATGAAATACAATCGAGGCAAAGCTGTGGTCCAGTGGGAGAGCAGGTGACTTTCAGGGCGGGTTGCGGGTGGTCAGGATGGAAAAGCCTTCCAAAACCTGATGTTTGAGCTGGGTTTGGCCAAAAAAATAGGATAAAGGAGGGAAGAGGATTCCGGGCAGAGGAAGCAGAATTGGCAAACCTACCCAGGTTTGGACCAGCAGATGGAGGAGTTTGGAATGAGGGTGAAATTGTTGAAGCCAAAGCTGGGAGCAGAGGGAGGCTGGGGTTCAAGTGAATGCATCTGTTCTTGAGACTTCACCCTATCTTAATTTTAAAAAACATTAATTTTTAACATAAATAGTTAATTTTTAGAGACGAAGTCTCGCTCTGTAGCCCAGGCTGGAGTGCAGTGGCACGATCACAGCTCATGCAGCCTTGAACTCCTGGGCTCAAGCCATCCTCCTGCCTCAGCCTCTAGAGTAGCCAGGACTACAGGTGTGCACCACCAAGCCTGGCTAATTTTTTATTTTTTGTAGCTATGGAGGTCTCACTATGTTGTCCAGGCTGGTCTTGAACTCCTGGACTCAAGTGATCCTCCTGCCTCAGCTTCCCCAAGAGCTGGGATTACAGGCATTAGCTACTGCATCTGACCATTTACATTTTTTAAAAAATTGTGGAAAATACATGTAGCATAAAATTTAACATCTTAACCTTTTTTTTTTTTTTTTTTTTTTTTTTTGAGATGCAGTCTCGCTCTATCTCGCCCAGGCTGGATTGCAGTGGCATGATATGGGCTCATTGCAACCTCCGTCTCTTGGGTTCAACGATTCTCCTGCCTCAGCCTCCTGAGTAGTTGGGGTTACAGGAATGCGCCACCTCACTCAACTACTTTTTGCATTTTTAGTAGCGATGGGGTTTCACCATATTGGTCAGGCTGGTCTCGAACTCCTGACCTCAGGTGATCCACCCATCTTGGCCACCCAAAGTGCTGGGATTACAGGCGTGAGCTACCGCACCCGGCCCTATCTTAACCATTTTGAGTGTGGAGTTCAGGAGTGTTGACTCACATTGTTGTGCAACCATCCATTCATCCCCAGAACTTTTTCACCTTGTGATCTTGAAACTCTTCCCATTACACACACACTCTCCCTCCTCCCTTCTCCCTGGCAACCATCGTTTTACTTTCTGTCTCTATGAGTTTGATAACTCTAGCTGCCTCC
>NW_022332659.1:0-2675 GCF_002776525.5 Piliocolobus tephrosceles | reverse complement strand
TATTAGGTCTAACATTTAAGTCTCTAATCCATCTTGAATTAATTTTCGTATAAGGAGTAAGGAAAGGATCCAGTTTCAGCTTTCTACTTATGGCTAGCCAATTTTCCCAGCACCATTTATTAAATAGGGAATCCTTTCCCCATTTCTTGTTTCTCTCAGGTTTGTCAAAGATCAGATGGCTGTAGATGTGTCGTATGATTTCTGAGGACTCTGTTCTGTTCCATTGGTCTATATCTCTGTTTTGGTTACCAGTACCATGCTGTTTTGGTTGCTGCAGCCCGACAAGCGAGAGCTGAAGCAGGGCGAGGCATTGCCTCACCTGGGAAGCGCAAGGGGGAAGGGAATCCCTTTTCCTAGCCAGGTGAACTGAGACACACAAACCTGGAAAATCAGGTAATTCCCACCCCAATACTGCACTTTAAGGAAACGGGCACACCAGAAGACTATCCCCACACCTGGCCAGGAGGGTCCCACAGCCACGGAGCCTCCCTCATTGCTAGCACAGCAGTCTGCCATCTAACCACAAGGCAGCAGCAAGGCTGGGGGAGGGGCGCCCGCCATTGCTGAGGCTTAAGTAGGTAAGCAAAGCTGCTGGGAAGCTTGAACTGGGTGGAGCTCACAGCAGCTCAAGGAAACCTGCCTGTCTCTGTAGACGCCACCTCTGGGGACAGGGCACAGCTAAAAAAAACAACAGGGGAAGCAGCAGAGGCCTGTGCAGACCCGAACAACTCTGTCTGACAGCTTTGAAGAGAGGAGTGGATCTCCCAACACGGAGGTCGAGATCTGAGAACGGACAGACTGCCTGCTCAAGTGGGTCCCTGACCCCTGAGTAGCCTAACTGGGAGACATCCCCCACTAGGGGCAGTCTGACACCCCACACCTCACAGGGTGGAGTACACCCCTGAGAGGAAGCTTCCAAAGCAAGAATCAGACAGGTGCACTCGCTGTTCAGCAATATTCTATCTTCTGCAACCTCTGCTGCTGATACCCAGGCAAACAGGGTCTGGAGTGGACCTCAAGCAATCTCCAACAAACCTACAGCTGAGAGTCCTGACTATTGGAAGGAAAACTATCAAACAGGAAGAACACCTATACCAAAACCCCATCAGTACGTCACCATCATCAAAGACCAGAAGCAGATAAAACCACAAAGATGGGGAAGAAGCAGGGCAGAAAAGCTGGAAATTCAAAAAATAAGAGCGCATCTCCCCCTGCAAAGGAGGGCAGCTCATCGCCAGCAATGGATCAAAGCTGGTCAGAGAATGACTTTGATGAGATGAGAGAAGAAGGCTTCAGTCCATCAAACTTCTCAGAGCTAAAGGAGGAATTACGTACCCAGTGCAAAGAAACTAAAAATCTTGAAAAAAGAGTGGAAGAATTGATAGCTAGAATAATTAATGCAGAGAAGGTCATAAATGAAGTGACAGAGATGAAAACCATGACACGAGAAATACGTGACAAATCCACAAGCTTCAGTAACCGACTGAATCAACTGGAAGAAAGTGTATCAGCGATTGAGGATCAAATGAATTAAATAAAGCGAGAAGAGAAACCAAAAGAAAAAAGAAGAAAAAGAAATGAACAAAGCCTGCAAGAAGTATGGGATTATGTAAAAAGACCAAATCTACGTCTGATTGGGGTGCCTGAAAGTGAAGGGGAAAATGGAACCAAGTTGGAAAACACTCTTCAGGATATCATTCAGGAGAACTTCCCCAACCTAGTAGGGCAGGCCAACATTCACATTCAGGAAATACAGAGAACACCACAAAGATACTCCTCGAGAAGAGCAACTCCAAGACACTGAATTGCCAGAATTGCCAGATTCACCAAAGTTGAAAAGAAGGAAAAAATCTTAAAGGCAGCCAGATAGAAAGGTCGGGTTACCCACAAAGGGAAGCCCAACAGACTAACAGCAGACCTCTCGGCAGAATCTCTAGAAGCCAGAAGAGAGTGGGGGCCAATATTCAACATTCTTAAAGAAAAGAATTTTAGGCCGGGCGCGGTGGCTCACGCCTGTAATCCCAGCACTTTGGGAGGCTGAGGCGGGTGGATCACAAGGTCAGGAGATCGAGACCATCCTAGCTAAGATGGTGAAACCCCGTCTCTACTAAAAATACAAAAAATTAGCCGGGCGCGCTGGCAGGCGCCTGTAGTCCCCGCTACTCAGGAGGCTGAGACAGGAGAATGGCGTGAACTTGGGAGGCAAAGATTGCAGTGAGCCGAGATCGCGCCACTGCACTCCAGCCTGGGTGATGAGCAAGACTCCATCTCAAAAAAAAAAAAAAGAAAATAATTTTAAACCCAGAATTTCATATCCAGCACAACTAAGTTTCATCAGTGAAGGAGAAATAAAATCCTTTACAGATAAGGAAATGCTTAGAGATTTTGTCACTAAGCTTAGAGATTTTGTCACTAAGATTTTTCTCTCTTACAAGAGACCCTGAAGGAAGCCCTAAACATGGAAAGGAACAACCGGTACCAGCCATTGCAAAAACATGCCAAAATGTAAAGACCATTGAGGTTAGGAAGGAACTGCATGAACTAACGAGCAAAATAACCAGTTAATATCATAATGGCAGGATGAAGTTCACACATAACAATATTAACCTTAAATGTAAATGGACTAACTGCTCCAATTAAAAGACACAGACTGGCAAACTGGATAAAGAGTCAAG
>NW_022332657.1:0-2019 GCF_002776525.5 Piliocolobus tephrosceles | reverse complement strand
ATACTATGTATATGTATATATATATATATGTTTGTATGTATGTACACGCGAACTAGTGCTTTGACGTGCATATATTTTTACAAAAACAATAAGTTGGATGGAATGAAATTTTAACATTTAACATGCGTAAGCAGTATATGCACATGAGTATTTTAAGTCATAGTTACAAAGGATTATAAATTCTTTTTTTATACAAACTTATGGTATATATGTACATACATACATACATACATACATACATTACATACATACATACATACCTATACGCACATACATACCTATACGCACATACGTGTACCATATCTTTATTTCCTTTTTTAAGAATGAATGAACTTAATAATAATTACAGCGTTTCAAACAAATACGACAGTGAAGGTGATGGAGAGGGTGATGATTATATAACATACCCAATTAAAGAAAAAAAAAAAAAAAAAAAAAAAATGTTTAGTTTATCAAATTCTACGTCCGAAGAACATGAAAATGTATATAATAATATAGACTATTTTTTTGATAATTATGAAAAAAAAAACAAAATAAAAAAGTTTTTAAATGGTAATAATACAAATACTACAATTATAGATAAAAAAAAGTCTTATAATAAAAAAAAAATTATAAATAATATCAGTGAGTTTAACGAACAGAGTAATGAATTATTACAGTTAAGTTCTAACAGTAACGAACAAAGTTTTTATCATAGTACAAACCCAAACGGATCACCAAATGAATCACCAAACGGATCACCAAACAGATCACCAAACAGATCACCAAATCAACCCCCAAATGAATCACCAAATGAAAACAAAAACATACTAAATAATAGTCATAAAAACCATATTAATTTTAATAAATATCAACAAATAAATAACAATTTGTTAGTTATGGATTTATGGCAACAAAACCATGAAAAAAGTACAGACGACGGGGATATAAACCTAAGTAATGAATGTAAGGATATAAATTTAACATATTCGCAAAGTAAAAATAAAATAAATCAATATAAATCGAATATAAATAACAGTCAAATTAATCAAAATTATATCAAATTCAAATGTAAAAATGTACAGAATGTGAATGAAACTAACAAACACAAAGAAAAAGGCATTGCCTTGAATAATGACTCAAATTATAGTTTAGGTAATAAAAAAGTGATTGAAAATAAAAACAGGAAGAATGAAAATATGCAAAAGTATACATCAAGTAGTGATTTATTTTGTATAGACAATAACAACATGAAGAATACTTCTAAAGTTTATAACAATAAGAGTAATCACTATATATCGACTGAACACATAAAGGAAGAAAGTGGTAATGATATAGTATACAGTAACGAATTTGGTAGTATTAATAAAAAAAAAAGTAAAGAAAAAATGGTTATAAAAAAGTTACATTCAAGTGATGAAAAAAAAAAAAAAAAAAAAAAAGGTGACAACACAAACAAACATTCGAACAGTAATAGTAACAGTAACAGTAACAGTAACAGCTGTAATGATCTTAGTTTCGGTAAGATTAGTGTTTCTTCTGACATTTATGATAACAATAGTGATGTATTAATAAAAGAGAAAAATAAAAAGAGTAGTGATAATGAAAGTGGCAATAACAGAACGGATAGTACAGACAAAATTGGAAGTACAAACTATCGAAACAAAAGACATACAAACAATGACAATAGTGACAACAATAATCAACCATTAATTGAACAAAGGTATATAACAAACAGTGAAAAAAAAAAAACATTAAAAGTAGTAGATACAAAATTACAAAAACATTTACGAAAAAATACAATTTTGGAAAATGAAAATGTAGATGACGAGTCTACATCTGTATGTATTAATGACAGTACACACAGTTTGAGTGTAGAAGAGGAAATTAATTTACCAATGAATGGAGAAAGGTTAAACATGTTAAATGGAAATGTTAATAGTACAATCATTGAAGAATGTTCAATAAATAACAAGTTGGTTGAACTTTCTAAAAGCAAAACCAAAGATACAATATACAGCAGTGGTGATACTAGTACTA
>NW_022332655.1:0-4503 GCF_002776525.5 Piliocolobus tephrosceles | reverse complement strand
TGTCTCCCAGTTAGGCTACTCAGGGGTCAGGGACCCCCTTGAGCAGGCAGTCTGTCCGTTCTCAGATCTCAACCTCCATGTTGGGAGATCCACTGCTCTCTTCAAAGCTGTCAGACAGAGTCGTTCGCGTCTGTACAGGCCTCTGCTGCTTCCCCTGTTATTTTTTAGCTGTGCCCAGTCCCCAGAGGCGAAGTCTAGAGAGACAGGCAGGTTTCCTTGAGCTGCTGTGAGCTCCACCCAGTTCGAGCTTCCCAGCGGCTTTGTTTACCTATTTTAGCCTCAGCAATGGCGGGCGCCCCTCCCACAGCCTCGCTGCTGCCTTGCCGTTAGATCGTTGCAGACTGCTGTGTTAGCAAGGAGAGGGGGTCCTTGGGCGTGGGACCCTCCCGGCCAGGTTTGGGGTATATTGTCCCGGTGTGCCCGTTTGCTTACAGCGCAGTATTGGGGTGGGAGTTACCCGATTTTCCAGGTGTTGTGTGTCTCAGTTCCCCTGGCTAGGAAAGGGATTCCCTTTCCCCTTGCACTTCCCAGGTGAGGCAATGCCTCGCCCTGCTTCAGCTCTCTCTGGTCGTTCTGTAGCAGCTCACCAGCACCGATTGTCCGGCACTCCCGAGTGAGATGACTCCAGTACCTCAGTTGAAAATGCAGAAATCACCTGTCTTTTGTGTCGCTCGTGCTGGGAGTTGGAGACTGGAGCTGTTCCTATTCGGCCATCTTGCTCCGTCCCCACAAAATACTTTTCATGGATCAGTTTGGTAGTCCTGTTTTTGGGGAATTTGAGATGGGATATTTTTTATTGCTTTGAAGCCTATGGTGACAAAGAAATTATCCTGAGATAAAAACCTGAAAGAGTTCTGAGAAAATTCTTTTTGATGTGTGCAATCATCTCACAGAGTTACACCTTTCTTTTCATGGAGCAGTTTTATAACACTGTTTTCGTGGAATCTGCAATAGGATATTTGGGAGGCATTTGAAGACTATCATGAAAAAGGAAATATCCTCAGATAAAAATCAAAGAGAAGCTTTCTGTGAAACTGCTTTGCAATGTGTGAATTCACCTCACCGAATAACATTGTTCTTTTCATTGAGAAGTTTGCTAAAACTTTTTTCCTTTAATCTTCAATGGTGTTTTCTGGAGCACATTCAGGAATACAGTGAAATACGAAATATCCTCAGATAAAAACTAGAAAAAAGCTTTCATAGCAACTACTTTGTGATGTGTGCATTCATCTGATAGAGCTAAATGTTTCTGTTGTGGAAGCACTTTGGCATCATTGTTTTTGTGGTTTCTGAGAAGGGATATCTAAGAGCGCATTGAAGCCCATGGTGGCAAAGGAAGTATCCTCAGACAACAACCAACAAGAAGCTTTCTGAGAAACTGCTCTCTGATGTTTGAATTCATCTCACAGATTTACACCTTGTTTCCCAGGGAGCAGTTTCCTAACACTGTTTTCGTGGAATGTGCAAAGAGATATTTGGAAGCACATTGAGGCAAATGGTGAAAAAGGAAATATGCTAAGACAAAAACTATAGACGCTTTCTGAGAAACTGCTTTGTGATTTATGAATTAATCTCACAGAGTTATACCTTTCTTTTCATGGAGCATTTTGGTAGCACTGTTCTTGGGGAATCTTATAAGAGAAATTTTGGATCGCATTGAAGCCTATGATGACAATGGAAATATTCTCAGATAAAATCTAGAAAGAAACTTTCTGAGAAACTTCTTTGTGATGTGGGAATTCATCTCACAGAGTTACACCTTTCTTTTCATTGAGAAGTTTGCTAACACTTTTTTCATGGAGTCTGATAAGCGATGTATGGGAGAGCATTGAGGCCTATGGTGAAAAAGGAAATATCCTAAGACTAAAACCTAGAGAGAAACTTTCTGAGAAACTGCTTTGTGATTTGTGAATTCATCTCACAGAATTTACACCATTCTTTTCATGAAGTGGTTTTGTAGCACTCTTTTTAGGGAATCTCCGAAGGGATATTTTGGATCGCGTTGATGCCTACAGTGACAAAGGAAATATCTTCGGATTAAAATAAGAAAGAAACTTTCTGAGGAAGTTCTTTATGATGTGTGAATTCATCTCACAGAGTTACACCTTTCTTTTCGTGGAGCAGTTTGCAAACACTGTTTTTGTGGAATCTGCAGAGTGATGTATGGGAGCACATTGGGGCCTATGGTGTAAAAGGAAATATTCTCAGATAAAAATTGGAAAGAAGTTTTCTGAGAAACTACTTTCAGATGGGTGAATTCATGTCACAGAGATACACTGTTGTTTTCATTGAGCAGTTTGATAACACTGTTTTTGTGGAATCTGAAATAGGATATTTGGGAGCACATTGAAATCTATGGTGACAAAGGAAATATCCTGAGACAAAAACCAAAAAGAAGCTTTCTGAGAAACTGCTTTGTGATGTGTGAATTCATCTCACAGATTTATACATTTCTTTTCAAGGAGCAGTTTATTAACACTGTTTTCATGGAATCTGCAAAAGGATATTCACGAGCTCTTTGAGGCCTATGGTGAAAAAGGAAATATCCTCAGACAAAAACTAGAAAGAAGCTTTGTGAAAAACTCGTTGTGATGGGTCAATTCATCTCATAGAGTTACACCTTTCCTTTCATTAAACAGTTTGGTAGCACTGTTTTTGGGGATCTGCACAGAGATTTCTGGGAACTGATAGAGGCCTATGGTAGAAAAGGAAATATCTTCAGATAAAAACTAGAGAGTAGTTTTCTGAGAAACTGTTTTGTGATGTGTGTATTCACCTCATAGAGATAAACCATTTTGTTGATTCAGCAGGTTGTTAGCACTTTTGTGGTGTCTGAGAAGGGATATTTGGTAATGAATTGAGGCTGATGGTTTAAAAAGTGAATATGCATAGATGAAAACCAGAAGGGGTCTTTCTGAGAAATTTCTTTGTGATAAATGAATTCATCTCCCATTGGTAAACTATTCTTTTCATTGAGCAGTTTGGTCACCCTGTTTTTCTGGAATCAACAAAGGGAAATTCAGAGCACAGAGAAGCATGTGGTTAAAAAGGAAATACCCTCAGATAAAAGTAGAAAGAAGCTTTCTGAGAGACTGTTTTGTAATGGGTGAATTCATCTCATAGTGTTAAATCTTTCTTTTCATTGAACAGTTTGGTAACAGTGTTTTTGTGGAATATGCAAAGGGATATTCCGGAGCAGATAGAGGCCAAGGTTGAAAAAGGAAATATCTTCAGGTAAACACTGGACAGAAAGTTTCTGTTAACTCCTTTGTGAAGTGTGCATTCATGTCATAGAGGTAAAGCTTTCTGTTGGGAGAGCAGTTTGGCATAACTGTTTTTGTGGTGTCTGAGAAGGGATATTTGGGAGCACATGGAAGCCGATGGTAGAAATGGAAATATCCTGAGATACAAACTAGAAAGAAGCTTTCTGAGAAATTTCTTTGCAATGGAGGAATTCATCACACAGTTACACCTTTGTTTTCTTTGAGCATTTTGGTAGCACTGTTCTTATGAAATCTGCAAAGGGGTATTAGAGATCACATAGAGGCAGAAGGTGAAAAAAGAAAATTCTCCAGGTAGAAACTGGAGGGAAGCTTTCAGAGAAACTCCTTTGTGATGTGCGCATTCATCTCAAAGAACTAAACGTCTCTGTTGATAGAGGAATTTGACATCACTGTTTTTGTGGTTTGTGAGAAGGGATATTTGGGAGTACATTGAAGCCTATGGTGACAAAGGAAATATTCTCGGATAAAAACCAAAAAGATGCTTTCTGAAAAACTGGTTTGCAATGTGTGAATTCATCTCACAGATCTACACCCTTTTTTTCATGGAGTATTTTCATAACACTTTTTGCGTGGAATCTGCAAAGGGATATTCACAATTGCATTGAGGCATATGTTGAAAAAGGAAATATCCTCAGACAAAAACAAGAAAGAAGCTTTCTGAGAAACTGCTTTGTGATTTGTGAATTCATCTCATGGAGTTACATGATCCTTTTCATGGAGCAGTTTGGTAGCACTGTTTTTGGGGAATCTGAGAAAGAATATTTTGGATTGCGTTGAAGCTTATGGTGACAAAGGAAATATCCTCAGATAAAATCTACGAAGAAACCCTGAGAAACTTCTTTGTGATGTCTGAATTCATTTCACAGAGTTACCCTGTTCTTTTCAGCGAGAAATTTGCTAACACTATCTTCGTGGAATCTGATATGGGATATTCCAGATTGCATTGAGGCCTATGGTGAAAAAGGAAATATCCTCAGATAAAAACTAGAAAGAAGCTTTCAGAGAAATTGCTTTGTGATGTATGAATTCGTCTCACAGAGTTACAGGATTCTCTTCATGGAGCAGTTTGGTAGTACTGCTTTTTGCGAATTTGAGAAGGGATCTCAAATTTTGGATCGCAATGAAGCCTATGGTGACAAAGGAAACATCCTCAGATAAAAACCAAAAAGAAGCTTTCTGATAAAATTCTTTGTGATGTGTGAATTCATCTCACAGATTT
>NW_022332652.1:7160-7409 GCF_002776525.5 Piliocolobus tephrosceles | reverse complement strand
GGACCTCCCACCTAAGGCCTCCAGCTACCCCCACCAGTGTTCTCTGGCCAACGGAGATTTGAAACCTTCCTGGGACATCTAATTCTCAAATCAGCTCCGGGAGGCAGATGTTCCTATTCCCTTTCTACAGAGTGGGGAGACTGAAACTGAGAAGGGTTCCATCTCTCGTCCCCAGGTCACACAGCTAGAGGTGACCAGGCTGGGATTTGAACTCAGGCTGTCTGATGCTCCAGAGCCCAGGCTCCTTAT
>NW_022332652.1:4914-7150 GCF_002776525.5 Piliocolobus tephrosceles | reverse complement strand
TGTGTGTGTTTGTTTTGAGACAGAGTCTCACTCTGTTGCCCAGGCTGAAGTGCGGTGGTGCAGTCATGGCTCGCTGCAGCCTTGAACTCCTGGCCTCAAGTGATCCTCCCACCTCAGCCTCCTAAGTAGCTGAACTACAGGCACGTGCTACCACACCCGGCTATTGTTAAAACTTTTTAGAGATGAGGTCTCCCTATGTTGCCCAGGCTGGTCTCCAACTCCTGTTCTCAAGTGAATCTCTAGCTTCAGCCTCCCAAAGCACTGAGATTACAGGTATGAGCCACTGCACCTGACCATTAGGTGTTATTTCCTGCAGAGGCCAGCTGGCGCAGGCCTACCTCTGACTGGTGGCCTCATAGTCAGGCTGAGTGGGGTCCTTCATCCCATGAAGCTGGCCCACCGCTCTCTCCTTGTCCAGATAGGCACCTCCTACCAGCTTCACTCCGAAGGCCAGCCCGGCCCTGTGTGCGGCCTCTGCGTCCTTCCCCAGCCGCTCGAATGTGTCCTGTAGGGCATGCAGGCAGGTTCTGGTAGGTCAGGGTGTGCCGACCCCAGCCTGCACGTCCCGGGCTGTTCCAGCGCACGGCCAGGGCAGCCACCAGCAGCGAGAGCGCAGGGTTCAGTGAGGTGTACCCCGCATCCACCAGGAGCCGCACATGCTTGGCCCGGGCATACTGAGGATGACAGAGGCGGCGGTCAGGGTCCTGGGTGTCCAGCAGGGGCAGTGGAGCCAGACCCCAGCAGGAGGGGTTACCTGGGCCACCCGATGCAAGCGGTTGAGGGAGGCCTGGAGGTACTGGTTCTGCTCCTCGTTGAGGCAGGAGACCTGGAGGTTCTAGGGGGCAGCAGGGGAAGTGGGAAAAAGCTTAGAAGTTGCTAGAAATCTAAAAATGAGCAATATCAGGTAGGTACTTTTTATTGAGGGAGTTATGAGCCTAGAATCATGGTTTGAATCCAGGCTCCACCACCTATTGTGTGACTTGGGGAAGTTATATAACCTTTCTGGGCCTCAGTTTTTGTTTGTTTGTTTGTTTTTTGAGATGGAGTATTGCTCTGCTGCTCAGGTTGGAGTGCAGTGGCACAGTCTCAGCTCACTGCAACCTCTGCCTCCTGGATTCAAGTGATTCTCCTGCTTCAGCCTCCCAAGTAGCTGGGATTACAGGTGCTCACCACCATGCCCGCCTAATATTTGTACTTTTAGTAGAGACGGGTTTTCACCATGTTGCCCAGGCTGGTCTCAAACTCCCACCTCCAGGCCTTTACCTGCTGCCATGTTTCCTTCAAGTATTTGCTCTAATGTCACTTTCTCAACATGGTTTCCCAGCTATACATTGGCAACTTCTTTTCCTGCTCCTCAGCCTTATTTTCCCCTACTTGTTACTGCTGATTTTTGTCTTGTTTTGTTGAGACAGAGTCTTGCTGCATTGCCCAGGCTGGAATGCAGTGGTGCAATCATGGCTCACTGCAGCCTCTACCTCCCCAGCTCAAGCAATCCTCCTGCTTCAGCCTCCCAAGTACCTAGGACCACAGGCACCCACCACCACGCCTGGCTAACTTTTTACTATTTGTAGAGTCAAGGTCTCAGCCTTTCCAGAGCCTGGGTCTTTCTCTCTTTTCCTTCCCTCCCTCCCTTCCTTCCTTCCTCTCTCCCTCTCTCCCTTCCTTCCTTTCCTTCTTTTTCTTTTTTTTTTTTTTTGAGACAGGGTCTCACTCTGTCTCCCAGGCAAGAGTGCAGTAGTGTGAGTTCAAGTGATTCTCCTGCCTCAGCCTCCTGAGTAACTGGGACTACAGGCAAGTGCCACCATTTCTGGATAACTTTTGTATTTTTAGTAGAGATGGCGTTTTACCATGTTGTCCAGGCTGGTCTCAAACTCCTGACCTCAAGTGATCCACCCCCACTTAGCCTCTCAAAGTGCTGGGATTACAGGCATGAGCTACGGCACCTGGCCCTCTTTCTTTTTCTTTCTTTTTTTTTTTTTTTTAGAGACAGGATCTCTCATTCTGTCGCCCAGGCTGGAGTGAATATTTAGCTCAATTTTTAGTTCACTGCAGCCTCAAACTTGCCAGCTCAAGCAATCCTCCCACCTTAACCTGCCGAATAGCAAGGATTACAGGTGCCTGCCACCACATCCAGCTAATTTTAAGGATGTTTTTGTAAAGACGAGGGCTTACTGTATTACTCAGGCTGGTATTGGCCTCCTGAGCTCAAGTGATCCTCCTGCCTTAGCCTCCACAC
>NW_022332652.1:4378-4904 GCF_002776525.5 Piliocolobus tephrosceles | reverse complement strand
TTGCTCAAGTGTGTGTTTTGGTCAAGGTTCATCAAGGGGCACATTTACAATGTGTGTAGTTCATTGTTTTACCTTGAAAGAAAAAAGTACTGGGAATAATTATTGGGCTCTATAATGAGCCCATTATTCACATCCTGAAGCATTCAGGGGGAAAACATACTGAGGTCTGCAATTCACTCTGAAATGCACCAAAATATAAGATGGATTGATGGATGGATAGAGGAATAGAGGGATAGATATGATTTAAAGTGAGTATAGTTAAAGGTGGCAGGTACATGGATGTTCATGTACAATTCTTTTTACTTTTCTGTATATTTGAAAATTTTTATAATAGAATATTGGGGAAAATATGCCCCCCCACGAATGGTATACACCTGGCAAAACAAAATCATAGAAACAAAAAGATATGCATTATACAAGACAGGAGGCTGGGTGTGGTGGTTCACACCTATAATCCCAGAACTTCGGGAGGCTGAGGCTGGGGGACTGCTTGAGGCCATGAGTTAGAGACCAGCCTGTGCAACAC
>NW_022332652.1:4186-4368 GCF_002776525.5 Piliocolobus tephrosceles | reverse complement strand
CATGCCTGGGAGCTACAGCTGCATTTCTGCTGGCTGTTCCAAGGCTGGAGGTGGCCGTGAGCATTTTGAACATCTGGCGTGCCGTGTGGCCGCATCTGAGTCCAAGGCACTCTGTGCCCGACAGTCCCGCTTGAGATCCTTACCTGCCCAGAGTCCATGGCTTCAGCCAGCCTCTCGGGGCT
>NW_022332652.1:2206-4176 GCF_002776525.5 Piliocolobus tephrosceles | reverse complement strand
GTGTGGGAGAGGGAGAGACTAGGTGAGGAGACTTTTATTTTTATTTTTAGAGACAGGGTCCTGTTCTGTCACCCAGGCTGGAGTACAGTGGTGTGATTGATTATAGCTCACTGCAGCCTTGAACTACTAGGCTCAAGGGATCCTTCTGCCTCAGTCTCCCAAGTAACTGGGACTACAGGAGTGTGCCACCACAGCTGGGTAATTTTCGTATTTTTTGTAGAGATGGGGTCTCTCTGTGTTGCCAGGGCTGGTCTGGAACTCTTGGTCTCAAGTGATCCTCCCGTCTCAGTCTCCCCCAAAGTGCTTGGATTACAGACATGAACCACCCACACCTGGTCACTGGGGAACCCTGAGTGCCCAGCAAAACAGGTAGAACACAAAGAGCTGCTTGACAGTAGCCATGGAAGGTTCTGGAATAAAGTTCCCAGCCGGTCCTTCTGTGGGCGATCATCCATTTTGTGGTAAGAGGCAAAGGGGCTCTAACACCGGCACGGAGGTGGGAGAGTCCACCTCTTATTCGCTCTGATTGGGTCACCAGGTGACCCCATACCAATCACTGGGGTTGAAGAATAAGGTATTCCGGCCAGCTCTGGTGCTGTGCCTGTTTCTGGAGCATGCACAAAACCTACTTGGGGTGCGGTGGCTCATGCCTGCAGTCCCAGCACTTTGGGAGGCCGAGGAGGGTGGATCACCTGAGGTCAGGAGTTTGAGACCAGCCTGGCCAACATGGTGAAACCCCTTCTCTACCAAAAATACAAAAATTAGCTGGGCATGGTGGTGGGCACCTGTAATCCCAGCTACTTGGGAGGATGAGGCATGAGAATCGCTTGAACCCGGGAGGCGCAGGTTGCAGTGAGCCGAGATCACATAACTGCACTCCAGCAGCAACACAGGTACACTCTGTCTCTAAATAAATAAATAAATAAGTAAATAAATAAATACAAAACGAAACAAAAAACTGGACTCATGCGTGACTCTGATGGTTCCAGGAGGTGAAACATATACAGAACATAGAATGTGGTCTGGCGTGTGTGAGCAGCTCATAAATGCTGTCTGTCACTGCTGCTGCTGCAATTCAATAGCTTCCTGTCACCCACAGGATAAAGCACAAACCCATAAGATGACCTTTGTGGTTTATCTTTGACCATCCCACTAGCCTTAATTCCTACCACTCCCTGACTTCGGGGTTATTCTCCAGCAAGAATTTTTGGGAAATCCCTTCCCACACTGTGTTCCTGGAGTCTTCTTTGCCTCAACCCCCTGCACAGCTTCTTATCCCTTAGTACTGAAGTTTGGTGATAGCTTAGGTGCAGAGGACACCCCAGCCAGTTTTTATCTTCAGCACAGACCTCTCCCCTGAGCTCTGGAACGCAGTGTACACACACACACACACACACACACACACACACACACACAGGCTCATTCAGAATCCCCTCATGGATTGGTTCCGTTCCTCTCCAATGGGACACTACCGCACCCTGGTGGGAGCTTGGAAAATTTGCATAATTGTTTTTGGCTGCAGCATTGATTGGAGGGCGTTAAAGGCGTCTAGAGGTAGGGACCAGGAATGCTGGACGCTGAAATCTGCATCCAGAACAGTTTGTAAATGTCTTTACAGGCACTTCTGTGGGTAAAAAAGGTTTATAGTTATCTGAAATTATTAATTAATATAACATATCTACACATACATACAAAATTTTGGTATGGTTTAAAACATATTGACATTTTCTGAAATGAAACTATGATGTACATTCATTTTTATTTATTTATTTATTTTGGAGACAGAATCTCGCTGTGTTGCTCAGGCTGGAGTGCAGTGGTGCCATCTCAACTCACTAGAACCTCTGCCTCCCGGGTTCAAGTGATTCTCCTGCCTCAGCCTCCCACCTGTGCCACCACGCCCAGCTAATTTTTTGTATTTTTAATACAGATGGGGTTTCACCATGTTGGCCAGGCTGGTCTCGAATTCC
>NW_022332652.1:0-2196 GCF_002776525.5 Piliocolobus tephrosceles | reverse complement strand
TTTTTTTTTTTTTTTTTTTTTTTGAGACAGAGTCTCACTCTGTCGCCCAGGCTGGAGTGCAGTGGCATGGGTTCGGCTCACTGCAGCCTCTGCCTCCTGGGTTCAAGCGATTCTCCCACTTCAGCCTCCCGAGTAGCTGGGATTATAGGCATGTGCCACCACGCCCAGCTAATTTTTATATTTTTAGTAGAGACGCGGTTTCGCCATGTTGATCAGGCTGGTCTTGAACTTCTGTCCTCAGGTGATCTGCCCACCTCGGCCTCCCAAAGTGCTGGGATTATAGGCATGAACCACCATGCCCAGCCTTTTCTTTTTTTTTTTTTTTTTGAGACATAATTTATCTCTGTCACCTAGGCTGGAGTTCAGTGGCACGATCTTGGCTCACTGCAACCCCTGCCTCCTCGGTTCAAGCAATTTTTGAACCTCGGCCTTCCAAGTAGATGGAACTACAGGTGTGTGCCACCACACCCAGATAATTTTTGTATTTTTATTTTATTTTATTTTATTTTATTTTATTTTATTTTAGAGACAGAGTCCACAGCCCAGGTTGGAGTGCAGTGGCATTACTTCAGCTCACTGCATCCTCTACATCCTGGTTCAAGAGATTCTCTTGCCTCAGCCTCCCGAGTAGCTGGGATTACAAGTGTGCACCACCATGCCCAACTAATTTTTGTATTTTTAGTAGAGATGGGGTTTCACCATGTTGGCCAGGCTGGTCTTGAACTCCTGACCACTTTGGGAGGACGAGGCAGGTGGATTACAAGGTCAGGAGTTTGAGACCAGCCTGACCAACATGGTGAAACCCTGTCTCTACTAAAAATACAAAAAGTTAGCTAGGCGTGGTGGCGGGCACCTGTAGTCCCAGCTACTCGGGAGGCTGAGGCAGGAGAATCACTTGAAACAAGGAGGCAGAAGATGCAGTGAGCTGAGATCGTGCCACTGCACTACCAGCCTGGGCGACAAAGTGAGACTCTGTCTCAAAAAAATAATAATAAAATAAAATAAAAAATGTTGTAGGTTTTTTCTTTGAAAAGGAAAATATACAATTACATGTTGTTGGCTGTGGATTTATTTGAAAAAAAAAAGAAAAAAATATACAATTAGAAAAATTCTACTGTTAGGAATGAAGTCACCTTTTAATTACAGGGAAATCATTTAGATCTTAATGTATTGTGTATTCCAGTGCTGTGGTATAAAAACTTATTTTAGTCTGTGCTGATAAAAAATAGCATTATCATTTAACAGTTGGGGTGTATTTGTAAAAAACAAAATCAAAGAAAAATAAATATATTGACAAAAACATGAACTAGGAAGTTTTGATAATATGGTTAATCAAGTAGAAGTGGTGGTCTGAAGAATTCTAGTCTGTTCTTCATGGAAACAGGTAGACTTCTCAGCTATCCTGCTATTCAATAGAAAGATGGAGCCAGGAGTGCTGGCTCATGCCTGTAATTTCAGCACTTTGGAAGGCCGAGGTGGGCGGATCACTTGAGACCAGGAGTTTGAGGCCAGCCTGGCTAACTTGGTTGAAACACCATCTCTACTAAAAATACAAAACATGAGCTGAGCCTGGTGGCAGGTGCCTGCAATCCCAGCTACTCGGGAGGCTGAGGCAAGAGAATTACTTGAACCTGGGAGGTGGAGGCTGCAGTGAGCTGAGATCACACCATTGCACTCCTGGGTGACAAAGCGAGACAAGAAAGGAAGGGAAGAGAAAGTAAGAGGAGGGGAGAGAAGGGAAGGGAAGGGATGGGAGGGAAGGGGAAAGAGAGAGAGATAGAGAGACAGAGAGAGAGAGGGGGAAGAGAGAGAGACAGAAAGAGAGAGAGAGAGACAGAAAGAGAGAGAGAGACAGAAAGAGAGAGAGAGACAGGAAAGAAAAGTAAAGGGAGGGAGGGAGGGAGGAATCCTCTTACTGGGCTTCTATTATGAAGCCTGTTTTTAAAATCACTTTTATTGAGACAGCATTTGTGTACAATAAAAATGCACCCATCTTAAGTGTACAGTTCAATGAGTTTTGACATATCTGTGCATCCATGCAACCACCACCACTATCGTGATATAGAATATTTCCATCACCTCAGAAAGTTCTCCCATGCCTTTTTGCAGTCAACCCTCCTCTCATGGCCCCAGGAAACCTCTGCTCTGCTCTCTGCCACCATAGATTAGTTTCACCTATTTTAGAATTTCTATAAA
>NW_022332651.1:0-3314 GCF_002776525.5 Piliocolobus tephrosceles | reverse complement strand
TGGAATCCCCCTCTAAATGGGTATGGTCTCTGCAGAATTCATGCTCCCCTTCTAGTCTATTCTTCTGAGGACCATCTCTTTCTATTTTTTCCTCAACACCCTCTGCCCCTCCACTGACTCCCTCTCCCATCACTGCTACTCCTCCATCCTCTGGCTACCAGTTTTTGCCTCAGTACTAGACGGCTTTTTACCAGACTGAACTCCTCAGGGTCCAGGCCTGGCTCAAAGCAGGTGCTCAGGACACGAGTATGGGCCACTGGAAGCCGTGTATCATGGAGAGGGAGCAGGGAGTAGGGCTTCAGGAAGCACCTGCAGGAGTGACGTCATATAATCCACTAAGATTCTGATATTTTAAAACAAAGAATATGTATGACTTTTTAAAATGTCACGTAAAAACATGATTTAACCTGTCTTTAAAATATACCAGGTATTTACCAGGTTCGTACTTGTGAACGAATATTGTCTTCATCCAAACGTTAAGAATGGCTAAATGCCATCATGTTCCCTCCTCCAAAGCTACCCTCTTGGAAAAGACAAACTTGTCCAAAGAGGCTGCCTTAGCCTAGAACCCAAAGGACTTTATCACCTCCATAATTTGGAGACACAGCACGAGCAAGCTTTGCCTGCCACCTCACACCCCCGCCACGAGCCTGGCATACTGGGCCATTGCAGATTGGATGGCAATACCAGGAGACATCTAGGTGTGACTGTCTACCTTGAGTTTAGAAATAGGGGCATTTGCAAAATGGCATCTCTTGCTTCTTTCTGTTCTGGAAATGATCATCTTCTGTTCCCTCCAATGCTGACTGAGCATTTGGTGCGTGCCAGCCCGTATATCTGTTACCTAAGACTCAGGGAGGAATATAAGCTGGTTTCTGCCTTCTAGAGCTCATGGGCTGTCAGGTAGACAGAGGAAAACCCAGTCACCACCACGTGATGTGCTTATGAAGGGAATGAGTCACGTGTGTTGGCTTGGCAGTCCCTGGTAGCTCAGAAACAACCTCTCTACACTGTCACCAAGTATAGCAACACCTGCCTGTGTCCCTTCACCTGAGTGAAGTCTTTGTTTGTTTTAGATAATATTAATTCTTTCTCAGTTCAGAGCGGCCCCTGATTCTGCCATACAAGTGTGTAGTAGATCAGTTCACGTTCAGGGTCGCTACGCCTTTCTGATTTTGCAGTCTTTATTTCCTTCTATCTCTCACCTTTACAGACTTAAAAGTGCTCCACTGGAAACATAGGTTGTTTGTTATTGGAGTTTTTTGGCCTCTGACACCCCTTTGGCTCCTTGGTTGTGCTCCTCAATTTTCTCTGGGCCTTCTGGGGGGCTGGCTTCTCCTTCCCACATGCTTTATAGGAGTGACACATTGCTCTTGGCTCAAGGCACCACCCAGAAGCAGAAGGAACTCTCTCCTGGGCAGCACAGTGACTGGCACGGACTCAACAGCTTGAAAGCTCCCCAGCCAGAGGAGGTCTGGCACAGATTGAACGGGCTTGTTGGGAAGTACTTGGGGGCCTCAGAATGGCTGAGTGGGCTGGGCTCACAGCAGCAGGGGCTGGCAGGGCTGGCTTGAGTGTTAAGAATAACTCTTTTCTGTTATTGTTTTTACTAGTGCTTTTTTATTACGAAAGTAATACACTGCCATAAAAATTCAAAGAGTACAGCAAGGAATAAAGAGAAAACTCAAAGCATCTTCCCACTCAGCCCACACAAACCCACTTCCTAGAGGCAGCAGCTATGATCAGTTTCATGTGAAACCTTTAAGATAATTTTATGCATATGCAAATGTAACAAATATAAGAATGCATTTTTTGCAAATTGCTTTTCTTTTTTATTTGATTAGCCGGGCGAGGTGGCGGGGACAGAGTGTCCCTTTGTCTCCGAGGCTAGAGTGCAGTGGCGCCATCTCGGCTCACTGCAAGCTCCGCCTCCCGGGTTCACGCCATTCTCCTGCCTCAGCCTCGGAGTAGCTGGGGCTACAGGTGCCCGCCACCTCGCCCGGCTAATTTTTTTGTATTTTTAGTAGAGACGGGGTTTCACCGTGTTAGCCAGGATGGTCTCGATCTCCTGACCTTGTGATCCGCCCACCTCGGCTTCCCAAAGTGCTGGGATTACAGGCGTGAACCACCACGCCCGGCACAAATTGCTGTTCTTTAAAGGAAAAAAAGATATGCCCATTTTTTAAAAAGTCAAACATTACAGAAAACACAAAATAAAACACAAAAAACAAAAACAAGGAAAAGACAACTCTCAAAATCCATGTCTTAGAAGATAGCAAGTGTTGACACTCTGGGAGTGTTTCTCAAAGCCTTTGGGCAATTTGACAGAAGTGAAATCACACTATTTACGCTGCTTTGTAACTTGCTTTGATGCAAACTGCTATTTCCCTCTTTTATTCGACAATATATTATTGGCATTTTTCATGCCCCTAACTAGAGATCTAAAATCATCACCTTGATTGACCACATAGTATCCTGTTATTACTTTGGAATGGATCTTCTGATAGAAACTTACCTTGTAATGAGTTTTTTAAAATATCATGAATAATGTTGCAGTGAGCATACATGTACTTAGTTATCTCCCCCTGATGCAGTTACTACCTGAGGATAAATGCCTAGATGCCAGGGTACTGGCAATACAACCCCAAACCACAGTGAGATGATACTTTCTATCCACTGCATTGAGAAAATAGAACACATCTGACAACACTAAGTGTTGGCAAGGATATGTAGCACTGGGAATTGTTTAGGCAGGAAAGTCAGTGTTCTGTTGTCAGATTGAACATGCACATACCCTGTGACCCAGCAATTCTGCCCCAGGATATATTATATAGATGGTTCATGACTTAATGATGGCCAGACTTACGATTTTTCCACTCTACCGTGATGTGAAAGCGATACACATTCAGTAGAAACCAAACTTGGAGTCCCATACAACTTATTCTGTTTTTCGCTTTCAGTGTAGTATTCAATAAGTTAGATGAGTTATTCAACACTTTATTATAACATAGGTTTCGTGTTAAATGATTTTGCCCAACTGTAAGCTAATGTAAGCATTCTGAGCACATTTAAGGTAGGCCAGACAAAGCTATGATGTTTCGCAGGTTAAGTGTATTAAATGCATTTTCTACTTAGGGTATTCTGAACTTATGATGGAGTTACATCCCTATAAACTCACTCCACATCTGGGAATGTTAAATGCTGCTAACATGTCCAGTAAAATGCAAAGTGAAAACTGCTCATTGGATTTAGTAACATAGAGGGCGTTGATGACCTTGACAAGAGCCATTTCTGTGTAGTGACGGGAGTGAAAA
>NW_022332650.1:0-2817 GCF_002776525.5 Piliocolobus tephrosceles | reverse complement strand
TCCTCACTTCATCTGGGCCTCAGCTTTTCACGTGCAGGAGGACCTCCTAGTCTTTCGTCTTTAGGTTCCTTGTAGTTTGGTCTGCTGCCTTTAGCTGCGCCTCCTCCAGGCAACACTCATTGGTCTCTAATCCCACTCGGCCCACACCAGCCTTCAATTCCCAGTCAGCACCGGATGGTTCCCCACTGTTTCTAAGACTGGGAGCAAAATCACCAGTCCCCTGAGTCAGCCTCTTTTCCCCCCAATGCCGACACTGTGCTCCAAGCAGACCATGTACCTTGGAGTCCCTGGAAGGTAGCCCTGCCAGGTGAATGCCTGTGCCTTGGCTTATGCTGGTCCACCCACCTGAAATGCCCTTCCAACTCCAGCCAAGCTAAGCCCTGCTTCTACCTCAGGGCCCAGCATGTCGAGGCCAGCCCTGCTCCTACTGGGTGCTCCCCTCCCCTAACTCCAACAGCCAGGCACAGACCTGCAGACCCAAGTCTTCCCAGACAAGCCCTGCTCCTCCCCCATCCTTAGCAAGGATCAGGCCCAGGCACCCCGTGACAGCCCAGCACACCCCACCAGGGAGTGACTGCCTGAAGCCACCGACCCCTGCTGGGACCTAGGTCTCCTCCCAGACCCACCGCCCCCTCCCCTTGTCCAGCCCTTCACAGACAGAAGGGCAGAGTGGCCCTCCACTCAGTGACAGCCAGGAAGACCCTTGCTACAGATGTAAGCAGCCTTGGAGGATGGAATGTGGACCCCTCCAGAAGTGGCTTCCTGGTAGCTCTTGTGGGAAGGGAAAGCAGGAATCTTTCGACAGGCTGAGTTTCTGTGTGTATCAAAAGGCTTAAGGGGCAGGCCCGCTGGTCCAGCAATTCCCCCTACAGCCAAGTAGCCTGAGGAAGAAATTGCACGAGTACAACAAAGAGGTATATGAGACAGGTGTCATCACAGTGTTGAGTATGATGGTGAAAATGTGGCAATAATCTACATGCCCATCAGTCATATTTAAACATATTATAGTCTATCCATTCAAGTAAATACTATGCAGTTATTACAAACCATACTGAGACATGTAGTATTTAACATGCTTTGTAAGCTTTGTAAGAAATGATGTACAGCTTCTATACATCACTCAGTGAAAAGCAGCCTGTAAAGCAGGATGTGTATGATGGTGTCATCTAAGTCAAATTATATTTACATAAAAATGCACGGGGGAAAAATTTGTAAAGATATATACACCAAAATATTTTGCTCTTTCGTATATTTCTAGTTTTCCTGTCATGAACGTGTATCTTCTGTGTGCTAAAGATGAGACCAACAGTGGTTTGCCCAAATGAAGTGGGAGTGAGGTATGCTTGGGCAGCCAAGGGATTGGTCTCAAGAGTTGATGCCAGGGCCGGACGTGGTGGCTCACGCCTGTAATCCCAGCATTGTGGGAGGCCAAGGTGGGTGGATCACCTGAGATCAGGAGTTCAAGACCAGCCTAGCCAACATGGGGAAACCTCATCTCTACTAAAAATACAAAAATTAACCAGGCATGGTGGCACGTGCCTATAATCCCAGCTACTCAGGAGGCTGAGGTAGGAGAATCGCTTGAACCTGGGAGGCGGAGGTTGCAGTGAGCTGAGATCGCATCACTACACTCCAGCCTGGGCAGCAGAGACTCCATCTCAAAAAAAAAGAGTTGATGCCAGGCGGGCAGTGCCCAGGAAGGATGGGAGGTGAGGAGAGTGAATGGATGCAGGGACTTCTCTTGCTTGCTCACTCTGAGGAGGAAATCCCCACAGCAGCAAGCGCAGGCCTTCAGCCTCTGGGGCCCAGCTGTGCTGTGCACCGCTTTGGGCCACGCGGTGCTGCAGCCTCGGCCTCTTCCCGGGGCCTCCTTCTCTTTTCCCGCAAGCTGGGGCGGAGAAGGAAGCAGAGAGCAGGCAGGGGTGTTTAGGGCCGGATGCCAGACAGAGGTTGCAGCAGTGACAGTGGCAGTGGCAGTGGCACCCCTGGAAGCAGGAGGCCAGCTTCTCCGTTCACGCATGTATGGGGCCCAGGGGAGAGATGACAGGACAGGAGGGCGCCATGAGGCCCGCTGATGGCTCCTCTTCCACCCCACGCAATCCCGCCCTGGCTCCCCAGCCCATGGCAAGTCAGCCAGAGGGACATGCACAGACAGCAAAGTACTCCAGGGGGCAAGGACAACTCCTGCTCATGAGGCTCACGTCCAGAAGGTCTGAAGAGCTTGGCACAGGAACTGGTTATGGCTCAGGTGTGGACGTGGGATGCCTATGTCTGCTCTCATGTGGGTGGCAGCAGGGGGTGGGGGGACAGACCCAGTCTGCCCAGGGAGAGAGCACCCACCAGAGAGGCTTGGCAGATAAACCTTCTGGCCACCATGGCTGCTGCCCCAGGGCCACCCTCAGCTCTCCACTCTCTTGGGACAGTCATTAGCGGATGTGAACTCCATTTGGGGAGCCAGTGCAGCCTCCGGAGCCTGTGTGCAAGACCCCTGCCCTCCCCAGGGCTGCACCCAGGTCCCAGCAAAGTGGCTGGAAGACCCGGCCACTGGGACGGTGGCCTGGGCTCTGCTCTGCGATGAGAACCATGCCTTCCTCTGGGAAGCAATAACAGCACTGGCTTCCCTTGCTGGAGCACGACACCTGTGTCAGGCAAGCACCCTGCACACACACTCCTGGCATCAGGTCCCCGAAGGCCAGCAGCAGCACCGTGTGCAGCTCGTGCACAAGAACTGTGCCAATGCTCCTGCTTCACCTTCAGCACAGTCAGCCAGGAGTGGGCCCGTGTCCGGCCCTGGCCACGCTCCCAGGGCTCTGAGCC
>NW_022332649.1:0-13652 GCF_002776525.5 Piliocolobus tephrosceles | reverse complement strand
ACACCCCACTGTCAACATTAGACAGATCAACGAGACAGAAAGTTAACAAGGATATCCAGGAATCGAACTCATCTCTGCAGCAAGCCAACCTAATAGACATCTACAAAACTCTCCACCCCAAATCAACAGAATATGCATTCTTCTCAGCACCACATCACACTTATTCCAAAATTGACCACATAATTGGAAGTAAAGCACTCCTCAGCAAATGTACAAGAACAGAAATTATAACACACTGTCTCTCAGACCACAGTGTCATCAAAGTAGAACTCAGGACTAAGAAACTCATTCAAAACCGCTCAACTACATGGAAACTGAACAACCTGCTCCTGAATGACTACTGGGTACATAACGAAATGAAGGGAGAAATAAAGATGTTCTTTGAAACCAATGAGAACAAAGATACAACATACCCAGAATCTCTGGGACACATTTAAAGCAGTGTGTAGAGGGAAATTTATGGCACTAAATGCCCACAAGAGAAAGCTGGAAAGATCTAAAATGGACACTCTAACATCACAATTAAAAGAAGTAGAGAAGCAAGAGCAAACACATTCAAAAGCTAGCAGAAGGCAAGAAATAACTAAGATCAGAGCAGAACTGAAGGAGATAGAGACACAACAAACCCTCCAAAAAATCAATGAATCCAGGAGTTGATTTATTGAAAAGATCAACAAAATTGACAGACCGCTAGCAAGACTAATAAAGAAGAGAAGAGAGAAGAATCAAATAGACACAATAAAAAATGATAAAGGGGATATCACCACCGACCCCACAGAAATACAAACTACCATCAGAGAACACTATAAACACCTCTACGCAAATAAACTAGAAAATCTAGAAGAAATGATAATTTCCTGTACACTTACACTCTCCCAAGACTAAACCAGGAAGAAGTTGAATCTCTGAACAGACCAATAGCAGGCTCTGAAATTGAGGCAATCATTAATAGCCTACCAACCAAAAAAAGTCCAGGACCGGATGGATTCACAGCTGAATTCTACCAGAGGTACAAGGAGGAGCTGGTACCGTTCCTTCTGAAACTATTCCAATCAATAGAAAAAGAGGGAATCCTCCCTAACTCATTTTATGAGGCCAACATCATCCCGATACCAAAGCCTGGCAGAGACACAACAAAAATAGAGAATTTTAGACCAATCTCCCTGATGAACATTGATGCAAAAATCCTCAATAAAATACTGGCAAACCGGACCCAGCAACACATCAAAAAGCTTATCCACCAAGATCAAGTGGGCTTCATCCCTGGGATGCAAGGCTGGTTCAACATTCGCAAATCAATAAACATAATCCAGCATATAAACAGAACCAAAGACAAAAACCACATGATTATCTCAATAGATGCAGAAAAGGCCTTTGATAAAATTCAACAGCCCTTCATGCTAAAAACGCTCAATAAATTCGGTATTGATGGAACATATCTCAAAATAGTAAGAGCTATTTATGACAAACCCAAAGCCAATATCATACTGAATGGGCAAAAACTGGAAAAATTCCCTTTGAAAACTGGCACAAGACAGGGATGCCCTCTCTCACCACTCCTATTCAACATAGTGTTGGAAGTTCTGGCTAGGGCAATCAGGCAAGAGAAAGAAATCAAGGGTATTCAGTTAGGAAAAGAAGAAGTCAAATTATCCCTGTTTGCAGATGACACGATTGTATATTTAGAAAACCCCATTGTCTCAGCCCAAAATCTCCTTAAGCTGATAAGCAACTTCAGCAAAGTCTCAGGATACAAACCTAATGTGCAAAAATCACAAGCATTCTTATACACCAGTAACAGACAAATAGAGAGCCAAATCATGAATGAACTTCCATTCACAATTGCTTCAAAGAGAATAAAATACCTAGGAATCTAACTTACAAGGGATGTAAAGGACCTCTTCAAGGAGAACTACAAACCACTGCTCAGTGAAATCAAAGAGGACACAAACAAATGGAAGAACATACCATGCTCATGGATAGGAAGAATCAATATCATGAAAATGGCCACACTGCCCATGGTCATTTATAGATTCAATGCCATCCCAATCAAGCTACCAATGAGTTTCTTCACAGAGTTGGAAAAAACTGCTTTAAAGTTCATATGGAACCAAAAAAGAGCCCACATTGCCAAGACAATCCTAAGTCAAAAGAACAAAGCTGGAGGTATCACGTTACCTGACTTCAAACTATACTACAAGGCTACAGTAAACAAAACAGCATGGTACTGGTACCAAAACAGAGATCTATACCAATGGAACAGAACAGAGTCCTCAGAAATAGTACCACACATCTACAGCCATCTGATCTTTGACAAACCTGAGAAAAACAAGAAATGGGGAAAGGATTCCCTATTTAATAAATGGTGCTAGGAAAATTTGCTTAGCTATAAGTAGAAAGCTGGAACTGGATCCTTTCCTTACTCCTTATACGAAAATTAATTCAAGATGGATTAGAGACTTAAATGTTAGACATAATACCATAAAAACCGTAGAAGAAAACCTAGGTAGTACCATTCAGGACATAGGCATGGGCAAGGACTTCATGTCTAAAACACCAAAAGCAATGGCAACAAAAGCCAAAATTGACAAATGGGATCTAATTAAACTAAAGAGCTTCTGCACAGCAAAAGAAACTACCATCAGAGTGAACAGGCAACCTACAGAATGGGAGAAAAATTTTGCAATCTACTCATCTGACAAAGGGCTAATATCCAGAACCTACAAAGAACTCAAACAAATTTACAAGAAAAAAACAAACAACCCCATCAAAAAGTGGGCAAAGGATATGAACAGCCATTTCTCTAAAGAAGACATTCATACAGCCATCAGACACACGAGAAAATGCTCATCATCACTGGCCATCAGAGAAATGCAAATCAAAACCACAATGAGCTACCATCTCACACCAGTTAGAATGGCAATCATTAAAAAGTCAGGAAACCACAGGTGTTGGAGAGGATGTGGAGAAATAGGAACACTTTTACACTGTTGGTAGGATTGTAAACTAGTTCAACCATTATGGAAACCAGTATGGTGATTCCTCAAGGATCTAGAACTAGAAGTACCATATGACCCAGCCATCCCATTACTGGGTATATACCCAAAGGATCATAAATCATGCTGCTATAAAGACACATGCACACGCATGTTTATTGCGGCACTATTCACAATAGCAAAGACTTGGAATCAATCCAAATGTCCATCAGTGACAGACTGGATTAAGAAAATGTGGCACGGCCAGGCGCGGTGGCTCAAGCCTGTAATCCCAGCACTTTGGGAGGCCGAGACGGGCGGATCATGAGGTCAGGAGATCGAGACCATCCTGGCTAACACGGTGAAACCCCGTCTCTACTAAAAAATACAAAAAACTAGCCGGGTGAGGTGGCGGGCGCCTGTAGTCACAGCTACCCGGGAGGCTGAGGCAGGAGAATGGTGTGAACCCGGGAGGCAGAGCTTGCAGTGAGCTGAGATCCGGCCACAGCACTCCAGCCTGGGTGACAGAGCAAGACTCCATCTCAAAAAAAAAAAAAAAAGAAAATGTGGCACATATACACCATGGAATACTATGCAGCCATAAAAAAGGATGAGTTTGTGTCCTTTGTAGGGACATGGATGTAGCTGGAAACCATCATTCTTAGCAAACTATCACAAGAACAGAAAACCAAACACCGCATGTTCTCACTCATAGGTGGGAACTGAACAATGAGATCAGTTAGACTTGGGAAGGGGAACATCACACACCGGGGCCTATCATGGGAAGGGGGGAGGGGGGAGGGATTGCACTGGGAGTTATACCTGATGTAAATGACGAGTTGATGGGTGCTGACAAGTTGATGGGTGCAGCACACCAACATGGCACAAGTATATATATGTAACAAACCTGCACGTTATGCACATGTACCCTAGAACTTAAAGTATAATAAAAAAAAAATGAGCAGAAGACCTGCGTAGACATTTCTCAAAAGAAGACATACAAATAGCCAATAGGTATGTGAAAACATGCTCAACATCAGTAATCAGTAAGAAAATGCAAATCAAAACTACAATGAGATATCCTATCATCCCAGTTAAAATGGCATTTATCTAAGAGACAGTTAGAATGGCTATTATAAAAAAGACAACAAATAGCAAATGCTGGTGAGGATGCAGAGAAAGGGAAGTGCTCATACACTATTGCTGGGAATGTAAATCACTATAGCCACTGTGGAAAGCAGTATGGAAGTTCCTTACAAAACAACAGAACTACCACATGATCCAGCAATCCCACTGCTGAGTATATACCTAAAATAAAGGAAATCAGTATATTGAAGAGATCTGCCCTCCCATATTTAGTGTAGCACTATTCACAGTAGCCAAGATATGGGATCAACCTAAATATCTATCAATGAACAAATATAAAGAAAATGTGATATATATACACAATGGAATATTATGCAGGCATAAAAAATGAAATCTTGTCATTTACAGCAACATGGATGGAACTGAAGGTCATATGTTAAGTGAAATAAACTAGGCACAGAAAAACAAATATTGCATGTTTTCACTCATGTGGTAACTAAAAAAGTGGATCTCACGGATATACAGAATAGAATGGTGGTTAGCAGAGGTTTAGAGGTAAGGGGAGGTGGACTATAAAGAGAAGTTGGTTAATGAGTACCAAAACACAATTAGAAAGAAGAAGTAAGTTCCAGTATTCAATAGTAGAGTTAGGCGACTATAGTTAATGATAATTTATTGTGTGTTTTAAAATAGAAAAACTGGAATGTTTCCAACACAAAGAAAAGATAAATATTTAAGGTGATGGGTAACCCAATACCCTGATTTAATCATTACATATTGTATACAGGTATCAAAATATCAAATATACCTTCAAAATATATACTAGTGTTATATACCAAAAAATTTTTTAATGTTTTTGTCAAAATTTTTTATTTCGGTTTCAGCAATTTAAAAAATTTTATGTGTCAATGAATCAATATTGATATTGATGTTTACATGTTAATACTTCAACATTTATAGAGGACATGGCTATATAGTTCAAAATGTCAGGAAATGCTACCTGCATTTTTTGTCAGTAGGCATACTCTTTGGCATCTGGGACCTCTAAACGAACTCTTTACAATTTTTCTGTATTATCTCCAGTTTGTATAGAAAGCCTCTGTTTACACATCACAATGGCCTACATACTCTGAACCAAATTAATTGATGACTAAGGTACTGTTGGATGTTCAACAGGAACACTAGGCCCTTTCCTAATGGACTTATTGTTAGAAGTTTCTTCCTTATTTTATGTTTTTTTTTAAATAAATCTCACAGAGATTATAAACTTCTTGTTCCTATAAATGGTCCTGATGCCTGTTCAACCTTTAAAAATGTTAACTATAAACAAAATTACTGCGGAAAGTTTCTATCATCTTTTTATCAGTGAACTTCTAGAAACTACACTTTGGTGAGTGCTATGTAATGGTTCTAACTGGCTGCTTGGAGACCTGTAATAAAGGTTAATGCACTGAAAAACCTACTCATTTAAAATATGCTTTTGGTTAAAAGCAGACACTTTGACCAAAACTGGGGCATATGAAAATGGAAAGAAAATACTAGATAACATTTCCATTCCTCACTAGCTCTTGAATATGAGATCAAAAGATTTTCTTCACACTCACATTTGCCTCTGATGCATTCGAAGTGAATGAGAAAAGTAAGCAAAAGTTTTGTCTGCTTCAGAGATAAAATATGGTTGCCATTTGACCTAGGTGAAGCATTTTCCCATACAGAATCGAGCAGATCAGAATGGGGAAGGGAGGATTCTATCGTGATAGAAGATTTGGGGAGGCAGAATGGGGACTGCATGTAGGACTTTACATGTGCTATGTAAATGATAACATGTTGGAGAAAACACACATTACTAATGAGGATAGTAGAAAATGAAAGTACAGCCAGAACATTTCCCATCCTAGAGCCTGTGGCTTTCTTTTGGGTTTTATTCTTTAACTGAGAATTATTTGGCACCTTACACTCAATAGAGTCAGTATAATTCATTCCAGGAAGGCATATTTTAAATAAAGTGAATTTTATGTGCTTTCCAAGTAGAGCTGACCATTTTCTCTTTCAAGCAGTGGTATGGCAAAGTGTCTACTTAACCTGGAACCTTAAACTGAGAGCTTAATGAACACTTCTTGAAGATAGTTGATTACAGAGATAATCAATCCTAAAAAAAAGTAAATCAATCTCTTACAGACTATTGGATGGAATTTTCATTTTTCTCCAAAGCGTAAGTTTTTTGTTAATTTATAGTTCAAATGACAAATATTTTAAAACATAAAATGGTATAAGATGCAGTGGCTTAAGATTTCAAGACTGCATAATTTGAGTTTCAGTTGAGACTTGGGGGATCTCTCGGTGAGTAACCTGAGCCTCCAATGGACTACAGATAATCAATAAGGTTCCTGGTAGTGCTGATATTCTATGATATTTTAAAAAACCCTAAATGCTGGCAGAAAAGTAAAAGGCTGTCTTGGGGCCATCATCCTAATGAGAAATGTAAGTGACTAAACTGTCATGATCTGATAAGTAAAGTCTCAAAGTATGGCCAATTGACCTAAGGAGAAGCTATTGAGTGAGGCACAAGTGTGACACCTGGAAGTGCAGCTGGGTGAGGAATATGGCCCTCTTCCAAGCTGTGGTCTTTCAGAAGATTGTGAAAGTATTTTGGCCTGGAGTATACCTTTAAGTTGGATCCCTCACAGCAATGCAAAGTAGACTATGGGGTGGAAATGGGCAGGCACTTGTTTGACTGTTCACAGTAGATCCCATTATCATTGGTGGTGGGTCCAGAGGCATCTCATTCATTGAGGAGGTTGCGGGTTTATGGAAGAAAGAGTCTAAGTGGGGGCCATTGGGATAGTGGTGGAAGGTCTTCTCAGTCATTTAAATGTTACAATCCAGGCCAACTCTGGGCCATCCTGATCATACAGATGTGGTTTGATTGCTGTGAAAGGAGGAAAGATGAACCACCTAGTGGCAGGGAAGCATGGCCTCTTTGGAGCAGCAATTCCCAGGAGGTGAAGTGATTAGGCAAAGGTTCTAGAGGCTGAGGCCTCTGCTCTCCTTTCACCCACAGAACAACACAGCTTACTTGTATCTCTGATGGCCATCACTGAGCCCAAGCATCAAAGCTTTCAAGAATAATTCAGAGCTTGAGGGGCTTACTGCATTCCATTTCCTGAAAATAAAAGAGGCAGAAGCAGCTAAAAGTTGACTTTAGGCAGTCATTTCATTTCTATTAATGACACCGCCAAGGATTTTATTGTTAGCAACTTATTAGAAAAATAAAAGTTTCTCACAATGCTAATAACCAGGATGCTTTAAACAAAGGCACTGATTTAAAACCCTTTAAATATTTCAGTATGAAAATCAATGATATGAATTCCCTCCAAAAAATGATTATCAAGTAGAAATAAGTTTATACATCTTAATAAATATTACTTTAAAAGCATGAAAACTTGCAACTGGAAGCCATGCCTGGTTAATATATACCCTTTTGTAAACAAACTAACAACAACAAAAAAAAACTAGAACAAAACATCTAACTACAGCTAGTACCCTTAGCACTGCTGATGTCACCTGATGGGGAAGCCTCTAAGACATCAACTCTCGGGATGATGAGAGCACACATTTATCTGGAGCTTTTTACCATTTACAAAGCACTTTCGTATACATTAGGTTTCCTCCCTGGCCACTGGGAAAAATGCTTGACTTCCCTCTGGAATCCAGTCCTTCAGCCCTGCAGAGCTGGCTCCAGGAAGAAACTGTTGGCAGCCACACTGCTGAATGGGTTGATGAGAGCAGCCCAGGAACAGCAATCGGACCTCCAGGAAGTAAATTTCTCAATCACCATATCAGACATGGAGATTATTGATCTGGGCAATTCAGGTGACTCTTCACTTTGCCTTCTTCATCATTATAAACTACCAATCTGCATTTGGCCATGGACTGGAGGTTATACAAAGGGACTTCAAATCAAGGAGCCATAGAATGCCAGAGTTGGACTGTTTCCGACTTCTTTAATGTATATACAAGAAAATGGAGCCCTCAAGAAGTTAGAAGAATGAGCCAGGGATTCGTCATTGCATAGCAGCATAGTCATATGAAGAAGAAAACTCGCTGTGGACGCCTTACAGCCCACCAACATGTGTTCCCCAAAAGTTGGCCAAAGAGGTTTCTTAGCCCTAGATTTATAATCTCCAGGAAAAAAGCCCATCTGAGTCTTCTTAAACGATGAAGCAAGAATTGCTCCACTGTATTCTTGCTTCCTGTTGCCTATTAGATTGACTTTCATTAATTACAAGGGCATGGCTCAGTCAACTGCCTTCCTCCAATTCAGCCACAGTTGAGATCAGGGAAATTGCACCATGAGAATTTTTTTCTAATCCAACAGTTAACTGATGCCACTTCAGTCCCAAACTCCCAGGGTATTATAGTTCATCAGGGTGGCCCTGAGACTATAAACAACAATGTGGTAAGTAGAACAAGCACTGGATTTCATGCCCAGCCCCAGTTGCTCAGCTGTCCCACCATGTGCCCTTGGTGAAATCACTTTAACTTGTTTCCTCTACTGTTAAATGGAGAGTATGGTTAATTCTCTGCTTACCTCTCAGCGCTAAAGTGAGATGAAATACTTTGTGAATGTAGAATGGGGGTAGTATGGCAGTGTGGATTAGTACATGGGCATTGCTAGCAAACCAACTTTGGGACAAAACCTGGCTGTGGCACTTATTAGCTCTGTGACTTTGAGTAAATACTTAGATTCTGTGAGCCGTGGTTTCCTCCTACAAAATAAGTAAGTACAATACTAGTATCTACCTCAGAGAATCATGCTGATGAGTAAATGAAATAATGTATATACAATGCTTAGTACCGTGCCTGGTATATAGTGACTCAATCAATATTATCTGTTTTATTGTTATGCTAAATATGTAAAAGGAATTACAGCAACATATCATCTAAAATCAGAATAACGTGACCTTTCAAGTACCATAAACCTAATTAAGCAGATGATTGACATAAGGTCACATGGTGTTTCATATTTAGGACCTAGTAGGAATCCAGAGCCAGGGACTTTCGAAGAGCTCTGAAATGGGATCATTACCTATGATAACCAGAAAACTCAAGGGTATGTTCTTTCAATCATGATACCTGATTGAGATCCAAAATATAAATGGTAGAAACAGGAGTTGTGAAAAAAAATACATATGCATATTCAGGAAGTTCAGAGAATTGTCCTGACCCAATTTGAAATCAACTCCTGAGATTGCTACCTATACAGAGGCTGGTTAGATAGATCCTGGAAGGGCCTAGTATGTGTCAGATACCATCCTGGGCTTTGACGACATAGACTCAGGCCCTGCCCTCATGAGGCTTACAGTTTCTAGGGAGAACTGATACTGAAATAGGCTGGGCACTGTGGCTCATGCCTGTAATCCCAACAGTTTGGGAGGCCGAGGTGGGTGGATCACTTGAAGTGAGGAGTTCGGGACCAGCTTGGCCAACATTGTGAAACCCCATCTCTACTAAAAAATACAAAAAATTAGTTGGGCGTGGTGGCGCGTCCCTGTAATCCCAGCTGCCGAGGAGGCTGAGGCAGGAGAACCTGGAAAGCGGAGGTTGCAGTGAGCCGAGATCATACCGCTGCCCACTGCACTACAGCCTAGGTGACAGAGTGGGACTCCGTCTCAAAAAATAAAAAAAAATAAAAAAAAAAAAAAGAAAATTGAAGTATATCTTTAGAAGGATCATTCTGGATATTGCAGCCCATGTGTGGAAACTGCCCCAAATTCAGAGTCATGTCACACCATTCTAAACTCACGGCAGCACCAAGTGGTTCTGTCAGAAGAGGAGCCATAGTTATGAAAGGTGGTAGTCCCCATGGTGTCCACGGAATTCTTTCCAGCAAGCTTCCCCAAATGAGCTGTAACCTGGATCGTAATTTCTTCCTAGAAAGTAAGTCAGCCTGACAGCATACCAGGTCAGAAACAAATGCTTAATATTTTAAGTGGAAATCTGTGGTGTGACACAATGACACAAGTATCACAGGCTGTCAATTTGTTCATTTCCTGTAACTGACACGCACAGTGCAACTTTCTTAAATTAATCCTAATTTTTAGACACTATCTACCCGAACCTGCATGACATTGCCTTTAGTACAACTGTACAAATGGAGGATTTCAAGTTCTTTGAAACAAAGATTAGTACCTGGAGACTACAAATTCAACTCCTTTAAAAGTAATTCAAGTCAAAAATCTCACTTTAGAAAATCTGAAAATCAGCATTTCTATAAAACCAATCCTTCTTAAAAACAATTTCTGGTTTTATCTCAATGGATTGGGTCATGGAGTCTCATTTTTGATCCTTTCCCGTCAGAAACGATGGCTTTCTGTTGGCCCATGGGTTCTCCCAGTAGGTTCCTTTTGGTTGGGGTTTTGTGACTAGGGGAAATTGGTGAGGCACTGGCAGGGATAGGGGAGACAGTCAGAACGGGAGAAGTCAACAGAGGGAGAAGAGTCAGAGGGAGACAAGGTTGTGCCTACAGTTTCTGAAATATTCGGTTGAACTGAGAGTTCTGAAACTGGGGCCTGAGGTGGGTTTTGCTAGGTAAGAAAGGAGCTTTTCCAGCCAAAACAAGGGCATTAGGCTGGTGAGGAGGAATATTCCATCTTAGCTAAGATGCCGTAGTGAGTGGAATGAGAGGGAAGCAACTGAATCCCCACCACAGGCTAGATGACAGCTAGATGACCCCAGTATGACAGCAGCAGTGGGCCCTCCCTCCAGATAGCCTTTTTATTTCCTCTTGCTACTGTCCTCCATGCAAAGTGCTTTCTCCTCCCTCCTGCTAGCTTTTTGGTGGAGGAAGCATGGCTTGGATCCAGCATCCTGCCCGAATATTTGAGGATTCATTGAAGAGCTGAGTTCTTGGGCCCCTGGCCCCATCACAGCCAGAGATGCACAGAGTGAGGAGGAAGGGAAAAAACACACCTTGGATCAGAGAAGACAAAGCTTCTATCTTGCCCAGTAGCTGATGCTCAGTGAGCAGGGGCCAGGCCCGGGCCAAGAGACCTCAGGGACAGCCTGGCCCCTTCAGTGTTGCTTGTCTTAGCCTCATCTCTGAGGAGCGTGGCTAGGAAGTGGGAGCTCCTTCCACCCAACTCAACCTTCCTGCTTGGTTTTGATCTCAGGAAGGGAAAGCCCCTGCCCCTCTTTTGAAGCAGCAGCTGGCACCGCTTGTCTCTTCTCTCCTTCCCGCAGGCACTTCTGTTCATAGTGCTGCCTCTTGCTGGCTCCTTCTGCTTCTGCTTGGTCCTCCTGCTGATTGGGAAGAAAGTGCACCAGTGGGGTGATGGGGGGGCTGGAACTCTTAAAGGGGCAGCTTTATTTCTGTTGAAAATTTGTTTGCCTAGCATATTATTATTTTTTCTATCTTTCCCCATTAAATACAATTTTGTGAGAAAAGTAAACCAGAAATAAAGTGACCATAGTCACCATTTAAATGTTAATTGTAGATGTTCTGGCTTTCCTGTAAGGATTTTCAAGCAGATCAAGTACTAATGCTGGCAACAATCATTAGCAATCAAATCCAATTTGAGGATTTTTTACTGAAGGCATAAAGATTGGGGGCCACAGATCTGAGCGAGGCCGTCCTTGTTGCTTTAAGGGCTCTCAGAATAGGGCCGAATACTAGAATTCTATGAATAAACAAGGCACAGAGATAATTTGAAAATCCCCAGCACCATTTTGGCCAATAACTGTTTCTCCATAGAGTCTTTTTGACCACCCGACTTTATAGGTAGCCAAATCTACAAGTCACTTTGAGATGTAGTCTCCCCTTGGCTGCCCACTGGTTGATTTTCCATCAATCAACCAGTATCTGTTGAGGACTTGGTCCCATGCGAAGTAAATAGACATCTAAGCAAAGTCCCACTGGATGCTTGAGTTGCAGAGCCTTGTTTCTATATGTTAATGATGTGGTTTTTTCCGAGCCCCCATAAAACAATGTGAAAGAGACCAGACCCCGGGTCCCTTGTAGCTCAAATGCTGAAGCCATTCATGGTTGGAGCTGAGGCACCTTCTACTGGCTCCAGCTCTGGAAGAGCTTTCCAGGTTCTAGGTTCTAATCTGGGATCCGCCTCTAGGGGAAATATCAGATCTTGAGTATTTTAATGTCTTGGGGCCTCTGTTTCTTCAGGAAAAAAAAAATGAAGTTAAAAGCTATTTGGATGATTTTGGTAATATGAGATAATACTGTAGAAGCATATTCAAATAGAAGGGAGAATGTCAGAGAAGTATGAGCCAGAGGGCTGCTGGGTGTTTTATGGGGAAACTGAGGCCCAGAGAAGTGACTCGCTTGGAGTCACACAGAGAGCTACTGGCACCCTGCTCTGTCAGGGTTCAGTCTACTGTCCTTCCCAAGAGAGTTCTAGCCTTAGGATTTGAATAATATGCCAGTACTATTCCCTCTGTATAACGGTACGAAGAAGGCAAATTAGATGCCCGGGACTCCAGAATGCTCATGTCCTGAAATGCCAGAAACTGGTCCCGCCCCTTCCCACAGGCCTTTCTCTGCAAGGAGGCCAGGGAACCTTTCCCTCCAGGGAACTGGCTAAAGGGATCCACCCCTTCCTGGGGTCCCTTCCTGGACCAGAGGTGGAGGTTGAAGAGAGTAGGAGGCTCGGTTAAACCCTCCACGTGCAGAAAGAGAATTTCAGGCCAGAAGGGAGACGGGCAGCCGGTGCGTGGGATACTGGGCACACACCCAGTGGTTTTCCCATTTCTCAGAGGAAGAGCGTGCAGAAGTCTTTTGCTCAAGGCACCTGGTGACTGTGCGAGGAAAGTGACAGTGGAACCCCAGTTTAACAGTGTCCCAACCCCGAACTCAAGGACCACACAAGGGCAGTCATTTGTTCCTATCCTTGCAGCCCACAGAATCCAGGGCCTACAGCTCGCAGACCTACTAGGTGCGCGCCTAAAGGCATGCCTGGTGGGCCTGGGTGCGGGCACGTGGAGCCACGGGGACGGTGAAGGTGACCGCCTTCTCCTTCCTGGACCCGCATGCAACGCACTGCAGACCTAACGGATGCTCAGGCCCGCAAAAGTTTGCTGCACTACTCGGGGGCTCAAGAAACTGTGCTTGAGGTGGCAGGGGGCGACCTTCAACCCCAGGGCTGTTTGTGCTGTCTTTTCTAGATCGAAACTAATTCCCAGTGGGGTGGGGGGTGGGCTGGGTTTCAGAGAGGGGTCCCATTCCCCAAGCCAGAGTCCCGGTCCCGCCAGCCCACCTCCTGTATCCCTGCCACGGCCCCTGCGTCCCGGGTCCGGGTCCGCGTCCGGGTCCTGGTCCGGGTCCTCAGCTCTGTGGCCGCTCCCACTAGCTGATTTTGACAGTGGGGGGTGGGAGGGGGTTCCTGAACGGCGGGGGCGGGCACTGCAAGCCCCTGCCAGATCCGGGGATGATAACGTGCCTGCTCCATGTCGCGGCTTCGAGCTGTCCAGGCTCCGCCCCCTGTGAGTGTGTAAGTGTGTGATGCTGCCGCGGCCGCCGCCGCCGCCTGTGCAGCCGCTGCCGCTGCCGCTGCCGCCGCCGCCGCCGCCGCCGCCGCC
>NW_022332648.1:0-1846 GCF_002776525.5 Piliocolobus tephrosceles | reverse complement strand
TAAACCCGGGGGCGGAGCTTGCAGTGAGCTGAGATCCGGCCACTGCACTCCAGCCTGGGCGACAGAGCGAGACTCCGTCTCAAAAAAAAAAAAAAGAAAGAAACAAAAACAGAAATTCGCAGTGGCTCACCCTGTAATACCACCACTTTGGGAGGCCCAGGCAGATGGATCACTTGAGGCCAGGAGTTTGAGATCAGCCTGGACAACATGGCGAGATCTCGTCTCTACTAAAAAATTAGCCAGGCGTGGTGTCGTCCCAGCTACTAGGGAGGCCGAGGTGGGAGAATCGCTTGAACCTGGGAGGTGGAGATTGCAGTGAGCCAAGATCACACCACTGCACTCCAGCCTGGGTGATAGAGCGAGACTCCATCTCTAAATAAAGAAATAGCTACCTCTCAAAAACAAAACAAAACAAAACAAAAAACAAAAAACACAGAAATGTATTCTTTCACAGTTCTAAGGGCCAGAAGTCTAAAATCAGTTGCACTGGGCCAAAATTAAGGTGTCAGCAGAGCTGTACTCCCTCTGGAGGCTATAAGGCAGGGGTCTCCAACCCCTGGGCCAAGGACAAGTACCAGTCAGTGGCCTGTTAGGAGCCTGAGTGACAGGCAAGCAAGCATTAACACCTGAGCTTCAGCTTCTGTCACAGCAACAGTGGCATTAGATTCTCATAGGAGAGCAAACCCTATTGTGAACTGCGCATGCAAGGGACCCAGATTACTTGCTTACGAGATTCTCCTTTTGAGAATCTAACCAATGCCTGATCATCTGAGGTGGAACAGTTTCATTCTGAAACCATCCCCCCACCACACTCCATGGAAAAATTGTCTTTAGGCCAGGTGAGGTGGCTCACACCTGTAATGCCAGCATTTTGGAAGGCCGAGGCAGGTGGATCACCTGAAGTCAGGAGTTCCAGACCAGCCTGGCCAACGTGGCAAAACCCCGTCTCTACTGAAACTACAAAAATTAATCAGGCATAGTGGTAGGCGCCTGTAGTCCCAGCTACTTGGGAGTCTGAGGCAGGAAAACCGCTTGAACCCAGGAGGCAGAGGTTGCAGTGAGCCGAGACTGCACCATTGCACTCCAGCCTGGGCAACAGAGCGAGATTCCATCTCCAACAAACAAAAAGGACTATCTGTTGCCTCTTCAGGCATTCCTTGGCTTTTGGCAGTCATATCACTACAGTCTGCCTCCGTGGTCAACTTGCCTCCTCCTTTTCTGTGAGTCGAATTTGCTTCTGCCTACCTCTTATAAGAACATTTAGGATTACAGTTAGGGTCTACCAGCTAATCCAGAACAATCTCTTCATCTCAAAATATTTAACTTAATCACACCTGCAAAGTCCTTTTGTCATATAAAGTAGCACTCAAAGGTTCCAGGGAATTAACCAGGCATGCTGGCACACACCTGTAGTCCCAGCTACTCAGGAGGCTGAGGCAGGAGGACTGCTTGAGTCCAGGAGATGGAGGCTGCAGTGAGCCGTGATCATGCCACTGCACTCGAGCCTGGGTGACGGAGTGAGACCTTGACTCAAAAGACAAACAAACAAACAAAAAAAATGGGTGAGGGGGCAGGCACCGTGCCACATGCCTGTAATCCCAGCACTTTGGGAGGCAGAGGCAGGCAGATTGCTTGAGGTCAGGAGTTCAGGACTAGCCTGCCCAATGTGGTGAAACGCTGTCACTACTAAAAATACAAAAATTAATGGGGCATGGTGCAGCATGCCTGTAATCCCAGCTACTTGGGAGGCTGAGGCAAGAGAATCACTTGAATCAGCGAGACAAAGTTGCAGTGAGATGAGATCACGCCACTGCACTCCAGTCCAGGCGACAGAGCAAGACTCCGT
>NW_022332647.1:0-2022 GCF_002776525.5 Piliocolobus tephrosceles | reverse complement strand
GATTTATTCACTTGCTACTTCTGTGCATCTCAGAGTTTTCTTTTAACCTTCAACTACCTAGTTAACAATTCTGTATGTGAAATTTTCCCTCTTCAAATTCCCAGTATGCTTTATACATTCAGATTGGACTCTGACTGATACACAAGTATTATGTATAACTAACATCCTAAATGTTCAGCAATAGAAAATCTAAACATGCTGGTATGAACCAAATTGCTTTTATTAGCAGAGACTTGGACCAAAAGCTTATTCTTCCATAGTATTGATTGGTAATAACACAACTATGAAACACTTTTTTTTTTTTTTTTTTTTTGAGACAGTCTCATTCTGTTGCCCAGGCTGCAGTGCAGTGGTGTGATCTTGGCTCACTGCAGCCTCCATCTCTTGGGTTCAAGAGATTCTCCTGCCTCAGTCTCCTGAGCAGCTGGGATTACAGGTGTGCACCACCATGCCCAGCTAATTTTTGTACTTTAGTAAAGACATGGTTTTACCATGTTGGCCAGGCTGGTATCAAGCTCCTGGTCTTGAGCGTCCACCCACCTTGGCCTCCCAAAGTGCTGAGATTACAGGTGCCCAGCCCTAAAGTGAACATTTTGCCATCAATGAGGCTAATAAAAATCTAGTATATCCAAGAGGACTTATTCCATTATTAAAGGTGTGTGTTTGTGTGTTTGTGTTTGTATGTATTTGTAGTACTTATTTTTTGAAGATAAACCCCTAAGGTAATTTTTTGAAACTTTTATATACTCTGCTATACTGTTGTATATAATTCTGCCTCCTTTATCACTACCATCAGGAAAAAGAAACGATGTTGAATTATTGCAGGCACTATTATACACACATTGTTTTTGTAATTGTCCATTTAATTATATCACTCTACTAGAAATAAAATCTTTAATACTTCACATATAAAAGACAAGCAGCAAGAATTTTAAAATAAATACATGTCTGGTGGATGGAGTTAATTGTAGGACTCAGTACATTATGTAGTTGCTTCTATATATGCTTGTCCCCAAAGTAAAATCCCTAACTCTTGGTTACAAGGATTTTAATGTATGGGTATAAGTTGTCTGAAAGAAGATAAATTTTCACAAAATTTTTGCTTTATTTACCACAGTGAAGAGCACTTATTACCTTAGTGCTTAATAGTTTGTCGCACTTGACATAGCACCATAAGAGGAACATCTTGGAGAAACTTCAAATATTGTGAATTTCTCCTTATCATCGCTTACATATGACTCCGTTCTTTTCTGTCTTCAGTTCTAACCCTTGTTTTCTCATTTTACTCCAATTTAAGTCACTCGTTACCTACCTCCTTAATGAATATCCTTGTTACTGTCCTCACTCCTCTGAGTTCAGTGACTAAATAGGAAGATAGTAATGTATAATGGACAAAAGCACTTTTCCACTTTAGTGTTCTGATGTGAGTTTCTATCCTGACCACCTCTTTATTAATATACCATCTTGGTCAGTTCACGTAAATGCTCTAAGTCTTTCTTTAAACAATGATAATATGGTCCATGTGAAATTTAAATCTTATAGTTTTATATTAGCCAGAATTCTGGCAATGTAACCCTCTGTAACAAACAACCCCATCCTGTCAGCAATCATTTATTTATTGGTCATAGTTCTGCAAGTCTTCTGGGAGAGCTCTACTTAAGATGTGGTTCAGGTTTAAGTCAGGTCCATGTTTTTCACTATGAAACCTGCAGCTACTCAGGCATAATTAGGCATAATCCTATTATTTTAGATGGCTAAAACCCACGAGGCCATGCTAAACCAAACTTAGACATATTTAAAGCCTTGTTTATATTACCTTTGCTAATATTGCATTGGCCAAAACAAGTTATGACTATGCGGTGGAACAATGATGTATACTCCACATATTCTTCAAGGAAGCACCGCCATGAAAAACAGCAAAGTATGTAGATGCATTAAGCCACTGCAGGAAGGAAATGAAGATTTGAAAACTATGGTCCTATGTTCCAAAGCCTTTCCTGTTGTTCATAAGCATTTACTTCC
>NW_022332646.1:0-2043 GCF_002776525.5 Piliocolobus tephrosceles | reverse complement strand
TTATAAATCATGCTGCTATAAAGACACATGCACATGTATGTTTATTGCAGCACTATTCACAATAGGAAAGTCTTGGAATCAACCCAAATGTCTATCAGTGATAGACTGGATTAAGAAAATGTGGCACACATACACCATGGAGTACTATGCAGCCATAAAAAAGGATGAGTTCGTGTCCTTTGTAGGGACATAGATGCAGCTGGAAACCATCATTCTCAGCAAACTATCACAAGAACAGAAAAGCAATCACCGCATGTTCTCACTAATAGGTGGAAATTGAACAATGAGATCACTTGGTCACAGGAAGGGGAACATCACACAGTGGGGCCTATTGTGGGGAGGGTTGGGGGGAGGGATAGCATTAGGAGATATACCTAATGTAAATGACGTGTTAATGGATGCAGCACACCAACATGGCACGTGTATACATATGTAACAAACCTGCATATTGTGCACATGTACCCTAGAACTTAAAGTATAATAATAATAATAAAAAAAAAGCTCCACAATTTAGAGTGTTGGCCACTATCCAGTTTGCTCGTTCCTTTCCTACTTTTCTCACACTCCTGCTGTGTCTGAGGCAAGCAGTCTTCTCATGATCTCTCTTATCAAGGAAGCTTTTCCATGCAGACCATTTGGGCTCAGTGCTTAAGCTCCTCCTGCCTGTGTCTACCAAGTTAAAATTATTCACTTGTGTTTCCATTAGATGAATGGTTTCTTAAGGACAAAGACCATAGTGTGACTGAATCTCCAGGGACCAACAAAATTCTTGGTCCATAGCTGTCAATCAATGGAAATTAGAGTAATTTTTATTTCACACAGGAATGGAAACTAATAATCCTGAATCACAAGTGACCTAATTAGATCACAGGAAGCTTAGGAACTCAGCAGAAGTCAAAATCTTTACTTGGAGCAGTGGTTTATAAAGCATGGGTCAGGGAGAGCTATGACAGTAAGTTATAAACAGGTGTGCATCAGAATCACTTATATTCGGTCCTGCATTCAACACTTAGATTCACATTTAGTGGATTTCAGATAGGACTGAAGATTTTGTATTTTTATAAGGACTCTCCTAGGATTTTCCTTCACAAACTGGATTGAATGAGTCAGAATGTGAGGTGTGGCAACAGGTTCTTCTCTGTCCCCTGTGGGCAGCTCCATTTTGGTCTGCTTTACATATAAAGCAATTCTCAGTGTTGGCTAGTAAAATCACCTAGGAGTTTCCAAACTCCATTTGTGCAAACACCACTCAGGAGAATAAAAACGGAGTCTTGTGGGAAGAGCCTAGAACTCAGTAATGAGCAAAGCTCTTGAGGTCCTTCAAATGAGTAATCAAAGTTGGGAGTCAATGACATATAGAAATTCTGTAAGAACTTTCACTTACTGCTACAAAACAACAGTAATAGAAAAAAACAGAAGCAAATAATTAAATTCTACAGTGACATTTTAGTATGCCTAAATTCATATCAGCTAGACATTTCTTAGGCATTAAGCTAGTACTTCATTCCAAGTACCTCTTGCTGGCTTGCTCCCCTCTTTAGTGCATACCTGTTTGCCTAATCTTTGACTCTCTCCTCCTTACCCTGCACTCTAGATTTTGTGAACTTCTGAGTTTTACTGGTCTCATATTAGTTCTGACTGTTTTCTCTTTTGACCTGCTTCCTTGATTCCTTCACATGACTTCCTTTTACCTCTAATTATCTGACTCCTTGACTATTTCATCTTACCATATTCAGCTTTTTCTCTAAATTTACAGCTTCTCAATGTGACATAACAACACATTTTGAACAATATTAACCAAACATTTGTAGGATCCCAACTAGGTGCAAATCAAGTATATACAAATTGGTGTGAATTTCAGCCAGGCGCGGTGGCTGACGCCTGTAATCCCAACACTTTGGGAGGCCAAGGCTGGCGGATCACGAGGTCAGAGATGAAACCATCCTGGCTAAGATGGTGAAATACCTTCTCTTCTGAAATAAAAAAAAAAAAATACAAAAAATTATCCAGGCATGGTGGCGGGCACCTGTAGTCCCAGCTACT
>NW_022332645.1:0-23758 GCF_002776525.5 Piliocolobus tephrosceles | reverse complement strand
TTTCTGCCCTGCTTTTTCCCCATCTTTGTGGTTTTATCTGTCTCTGGTCTTTGATGATGGTGACTTACTGATGGGGCCTTGGTATAGGTGTCCTTCCTGTTTGATAGTTTTCCTTCTGACAGTATGAACCCTCAGCTATAGATCTGTTGGAGATTCCTTCAGGTCCACTCCAGACCCTGTTTGTCTGGGTATCAGCAGCAGAGGTTGCAGAAGATAGAATATTGCTGAACAGCGAGTGCACCTGTCTGATTCTTGCTTTGCAAGCTTCCTCTCAGGCGTATACTCCACCCTGTGAGGTGTGGGGTGTCAGACTGCCCCTAGTGTGGGATGTCTCCCAGTTAGGCTACTCAGGTGTCAGGGACCCACTTGAGCAGGCAGCCTGCCCCTTCTCAGATCTCAACCTCCGTGTTGGGAGATCCACTGCTCTCTTCAAAGCTGTCAGACAGAGTTGTTCGTGTCTACACAGGCCTCTGCTGCTTCCCCTGTTATTTTTTAGCTGTGTCCTGTCCCCAGAGGTGGAGTCTACAGAGACAGGCAGGTTTCGTTGAGCTGCTGTGAGTTCCACACAGTTCGAGTTTCCCAGCGGCTTTGTTTACCTACTTAAGCCTCAGGGATGGCGCGCGCCCCTCCCCCAGCCTCGCTGCTGCCTTGCGGTTAGATTGCCGCAGACTGCTGTGTTAGCAAGGAGGGAGGCTCCGTGGGCGTGGGACCCTCCCGGCCAGGTGTGGGATATATTCTCCTGGTGTGCCGGTGTGCTTACAGCGCAGTATTGGGGTGGGAGTTACCTGATTTTGCAGGTGTTGTGTGTCTCAGTTTTCCTGGCTAGGAAAATGGACTCCCTTCTCCCTTTCACTTCCCAGGTGAGGCGATGCCTCGCCCTGCTTCAGCTCTCGCTGGTCGGGCTGCAGCAGCTGACCAGTACCGATTGTCCGGCACTCCCGAAGGAGATGACCCCAGTACCTCAGTTGAAAATGCAGAAATCACCGGTCTTCTGTGTCGCTTGTGCTGGAAGATGGAGACTGGAGCTGTTCCTATTCGGCCATCTTGCTCCGCCCCTGAGAAGTATGTTTTAACTCCCTAAGTGGAATGCTCACGTCACCACGCAGTTTCTAGGAAACCTTCTCTTCAGTTTTTATCTCACTATATTTCCTATTTCTCCATAGGCCCGAATTTGATTCCAATTATCCCTTCATGTATCCATCCACGAGGGAGTCTTCAAGTTCCGTAATGTTAAGAAAGCTTCATCTATGTGAGATGAATAAATATAGCAAAACGCAGATTCACAGAAAGCTTCTTTTCAGTTTTCATCTGAAGATATTTCCTTTTTCACCATAGTCTTGAAGGTGTTTCCAACTGTCCCTTCGTGGATCTGTCTATGAGAGTTTCCAAGCTGCGTAATGTAAAGAAAGCTTTATCTATGTGAGATGATTACACATATCACAGAGTAGTTTCCTAGAAAGCTTCTTTCCACTTTTTGTCTGAGGCTATTTCCCTTTTCACCATTGGCATCAACGTGCTCCCGAATATCACCTGGTACCCGTTTCTCCAAAAGGGTTTCCCTGACGCTGTATGAGAAGAGAGGTATAACACTGTGAGTGGAATGCACACGTCACAAACTAGTTCCTTGGAAAGCTTGTTGCCTGTTTCGGTCTGAACATATTTCCTTTTTCACCGTAAGCCTCAAAGTGCTTCCGAATATGCCATCACATGCTAAACATACCCAGGGTTAGAAAACTGCTCAATGAGAAGACAGGCTTAACTGAGCGAGAAGAATTAAGATGACACAGACCAGTTTCACAGAAAGCTTCCTTCCCGATTTTACTTGCAGATATTTCCTTCTCCATATTCTAAGGATTGTTCCCAAACGTTCTTCCTCAGATTCCAGAAAAACAGTGATTTCAAGCTGCTCAATCCAAAGAATGGTTTAATTCTATGAGACGAATACACACATCACAAAGCAGTGGCTCAGAAAGTTTCTCTGCAGGTTTCATTGGAATACATTCCTTGCTCACCACAAACCTCCGGGCATCACTAAATATCCCTTCATAGATTCTTCAAAGACAGAGTGAAGAAACTGGGCAACATAAAGTAAGCATTAATTCTGTGAAGTGAATTCACATATCAGAGAGCAGATTCTTGGAATGCTTCTTCTTCAATTTTATTTCAGTATATTTCACTGTTTGCCAAAGTACTCAAGGTGCTTGAAATATCACTTTTTCGTTGTCACAGGACCAGTGTTCAAACTGTGTCTTATGAGAAAAGAGATACAACTCCCTGCGTGGAATCCATACATCACAAAGTAGTTTCTGAGAAAGCTTCTATCCAGCTTTTATCTGAAGATATCTCCTCTGTCACCGTAGTCCTGAATGTGCTCCAGAATGTGCCTTTGGGGTCCGTGCAAGATGGAGTTTCCAAACTGTGTAATATAGGAAAATTTAACTATGCAAGACGAATCAATATATCTAACACAAAGCAGTTTCACAGATATCTTCTTCCCAGTTTTTGTCTGAGGATAATTCCTTTTTAACCATAGCTGTGCCTATACTCCCAAATGTCTCTTGGTAACTTTTTCTCCAAAAGGGATTCTGGAATCCTCTATGAGAAGAAAGGTATATTTCTGTGAGTTGAATGCACACGTCACAAAGCAGCTCCTCAGAACGCTTCTCTTCAGTTTCTATCTAAAGTCGTTTCCTTTCTCACCATAAGCCTCAAAGTGCTCCTGAATATCCCTTCACAGAATAAATAAAAACATTGTTATGATACTGCTAAATGGATAGAGAAGCTTAAGTATGTGAGCAGAATTCACGTTACACAGAACAGTTTCACAGAAAGACTCCTTCTGGTTGTTCTCTCAGGTTATTTTTTTTTCAGGATATTCTAAAGAGTGTTTCCAAATGTCCTTTCTCAGATTCCACAGAAACAGTTATTTCAAACTGCTCAATCCAAAGAATGATTTAACTCTATGAGTTGAATACAATCATCACAAAAGAGTTGCGCAGAAATCTTCTCTCCCATTTTTGATGAAAGAAATTTCCTTGCTCGACACCGGCCTCTGGTTGCCACTTACTATCCCTTCACAGAACCCTCAAAGACCGACTTTCAAACTGGGATATGTAGAGAATGCGTTTACCCAGTGAAAAGAATGGACATGGGAGAGAGCAGTTTCTTCTAGTACTTCCTTCTGTTTTTTATTGGACAACGTTTCACTTTTTATCATATCTCCAATTTGCTCTGAATATCACTCTTTTAGTTTCACAAGAACAGTGCTCAAATTGTGTCTTACGAGAAGAAAGTTATAACTTCCTGAGAGGAATGCACACATCACCAAGCAGTTTCTCAGAAAGCTTCACTCCAGTTTTTATCTGAATATATTTCCTATTTCACCATAGGCCCGAATGTGATCCCTAATGTCCCTTCGTGGATCCGTCCATGACAGTTTCCAAGATGCGTAATATAAAGAAAGCTTCATCCATGTGAGATGAATAAACATAGCAAGAAGCAGATTCACAGAAAGCTTCTTTCCAGTTTTTATCTAAAGACAGTTCCTTTTTCACCATTGTCCTGAATGTGCTCCTGAAGGTCCCTTCGGGATACGTCCATGACAGTTTCCAAGCTGCGTAATGCAAAGAAAGCTTTATCTGTGTGAGATGATTCACATATCACAGAGTAGTTTCCTAGAAAGCTTCTTTGCCGTTTTTGTCTGAGTCTATTTCCCTTATCACCATCGTCATCAACATGACCCTGAATATCACTTGGTACCTGTTTCTCCAAAAGTGTTTCCCCAAAGCTGCATGAGAAAAGAGATATAACACAGTGAGTGGAATGCACATGCTGCAAAGCAGTTCCTCGGAAAGCTTCTCTCCAGTTTCTGTCTAAACATATTTCCTTTTCACCATAAGCCTCAAAGTGCTCCCGAATATCCCATCACACGCTAAACATACACAGGGTTAGAAAACTACTCAATTAAAAAAGAGGCTTAAATGAGCGAGAGGAATTAAGGCAACACAGAGCAGTTTCACAGAAAGCTTCCTTCTGGATTTAACCTGAGGATATTTCTTTTCCATATTCTAAGGATCGTTCCCAAATGTCTTTCCTCAGATTCCAAAAAACTGCGATTTCAAGCTGCTCAATCCAAGAAATGGTTTAACACTATGAGACGAATACACACATCGGAAAGCAGTTGCTCAGAGAGTTTCCTTGCAGGTTTCATCGGAAGACGTTTCCTTGCTCACCACAAGCCTCTGGGCATTACTAAATATCCCTTCACAGATTATTCAAAGACAGTGTTTCGAAACTGGGCAACATAGAGTAAGCATTAACTCTATGAAGTGAATGCACATATCAGAGAGCAGTTTATTGGAACGCTTCTACCTTGATTTTATTTCAGTATATTTCACTATACGCCATAATTCTCAATGAGCTCTGAAATATCACATTTTCAGTTACACAGGAACAGTGTTCAAACACTGACTTGTGAGAATAGAGATATAACTCCCTGAGTGGAATGCATACATCACAAATTAGTTTCTCAGAAAGCTTCTATCCAGTTCATATCTGAAGATATCTCTTCCTTCACAGTAGGCCTGAATATGCTCCCAAATGTCCTTGGCATATCCGTGCATGACGGAGTTTCCAAACTGCGTAGTACAATAAAAGTTTTAACTATGCGAGATGAATCAATATATCTAAGAAAAAGCAGTTTCACAGAAATCTTCTTTCCAGTTTTTGTCTGAGGAAGTTTCCTTTTTCACCTTAGCCATCCCTATACCCCCGAATGTCTCTTGGTAGCTTTTTTGCCAAAAGGGATTCCGGAATACTCTGTGAGAAGAAAGGTATATTTCTGTGAGTGGAATGCACACGTCACAAAGCAGCTCCTCAGAAATCTTCTCTCCAGTTTCTATCTGAAGACATTTCCTTTCTCACCGTGAGCCTCAAAGCGCTCCTGAATATCCCTTCACAGACTAAAGAAAAAAGGTGTTATGATACTGTTCATTAAAAAGAGAAGCCTAACTCTGTGAGCAGAATTCACGTGACACATAGCAGTTTCACAGAAAGCTTCCTTCTGGTTTCTATCTGAGGTTATTCCTTTTTCAGGATATTCTAAAGAGCATTTCCAAAAGTTCTTTCTCAGATTCCATAGAAACAGTGATTTCAAACTGCTCAATCCAAAGAATGGTTTAACTCTATGAGATGAATACAAATATCACAAAAGAGTTGCACAGAAAGCTTCTTTCCAATTTTAGATGGAAGACATTTCCGTGTTCAACATAGGCCTCCAGATTCCAATTACTATCCCTTCAAAGAACCCTGAAAGACTGATTTTCAAAATGGGAAATGTAGAGTAAGCTTTAACTCTGTGAAAACAAATGGACTTTTCAGAGAGCAGTTTCTGCGAGTGCTTCTTTCTGTTTTTTATTGGACATTTCACTTTTTGCCATAGTCTTCAATGTGCTCCGAATATCACTCTTTTGATTTTACAGGAACAGTGTTCACACTGTGCCTCATGAGGAGAAAGTCAAAACTCCATGAGTGGAATGCACACATCACCAAGCAGTTTCACAGAAGTGTTATCTTCAGTTTTTATCTGACTGTATTTCCTATTTCACCATAGGGCCGAATGTGATCACAACTACCCCTTCATGGATCCATTCACAAGGGAGTTTCAAAGATGCATAATGTAAAGAAAGCATCATCAATGTGAGACAAATAAACATAGCAAAATGCAGATTCACAGAAAGCTTCTTTCCAGTTTTTGTGTAAAGATAGTTCCTCTTCACCATAGTCCTCAATGTGCTCCCGAATGTCCCTCCGTGGATCCTTCCATGACAGTTCCCAAGCTGCATAATGTAAAGAAAGCTTTATGTATGTGAGATGATTGCACATATCACAGAGTAGTTTCCTAGAGAGCTTCTTTCCAGTTTTTGTCAGAGGCTGTTTCCCTTTTCACCATGGGCATCAACATGCTCCCGAATATCACTTGGTACCTGTTCTCCAAAAGGATTTCCCTGACGCTTTATGACAAGAGAGGTATAACACTGTGAGTGGAATGCACACGTCACAAAGCAGTTCCGCAGAAAGCTTCTCTACAGTTTCGATCTGAACATGTTTCCTTTTTCTCTGCAAGAATCCAAGTGATCCCAAATATCCCATCACCCCCTAAACATACACAGGGTTAGAAAAACTGTTGAATGAAAAAAGAGGCTTAACTGAGAGAGAGGAATTAAGGCAACACGGAGCAGTTTCACAGAAAGCTTCCTTCTGGATTTTACCTGAGGATATTTCTTTCACCATATTCTAAGGATAGTTCCCACATGACCTTCCTCAGATTCCACAAAAACAGTGATTACAAACTGTTCAATCCAAAGAATGGTCTAACTCTATGAGATGAATACACACATCGCAAAGCAGTTGCTCACTACGTTTCTCTGCAGGGTTCATCGGAAGATGTTTCATTGCTCACCACAAGCCTACGGGCGTCACTAAATATCCCTTCACAGATTCTTCAAAGACAGAGTTTCGAAACTGGGCAACATAGAGTAAGCATTAACTCTGTGAATTGAATGCACATATCAGAGAGCAGATTCTTGGAATGCTTCTTCCTCGATTTTATTTCACTATATTTCACTATTCGCCATAGTCCCCAATGCGCTCTGAAATATCACTTTTTAGGTTTCACAGGAACAGTGTTCAAACACCACCTTGTGAGAAAAGAGGTATAACTCACTGAGTGGAATGCATACATCACAAAGCAATTACTCAGAGAGCTTCTATCCAGTTTTTGTCTGAAGATATCTCCTCTTACACCGTAGGCCTGAATGTGTTTTCTTATGTCCCTATGCAAATCCATGCATGACAGAGTTTCCAAGCTGCATAATATAAGAAAAGTTTTCACTATGCGAGATGAATCAATATATCTAAAAGAAAGCAGCTTCTCAGAAATGTTCTTTCCAGTTTTTGTCTGAGGATACTTCCTTTTTCACAGTAGCCGTCCCTATACTCTCGAATATCTCTTGGTACCTTTTTCTCTAAAAGGGATTCCGGAATCCTCGATGAGAATAAAGGTATATTTCTGTGAGTGGAATGCACACGTCACAAAGCAGGTCCTCAGATGGCTTCTCTCCAGTTTCTATCTGAAGACGTTTCCTTTCTCACCATAAGACTCAAAGCACTCCTGAATATTCCTTCGCAGACTAAACAAAAACAGTGTTATGATACTACTCAACGAAAGGAGAAGCTTAACTGTGTGAGTGGAAATCACGTGACACACAGCAATTTCACAGAAAGCTTCCTTCTCGTTTCTCTCTGAGGTTATGTCTTTTTCAGGATATTCTAAAGAGCGTCTCCAAATGTCCTTTGTCAGATTCCACAGAAACAGTGATTTCAAACTGCTCAATCCAAAGAATGATTTAACTCTGTGAGATGAATACAAACATCACAAAAGAGTTGCGCAGAAAGCTTCTCTTCAATTTTCGATGGAAGACATTTCCTTGCTCGACACAGGCTTCCAGTTGCCACTTACTATCCCTTCGCAGAAATCCCAAAGTCTGACTTTGAACCTGGGAAAGGTAGAATAAATTTAAACCCTGTGAAAATAATGGAAATGTCAGAGAGCAGTTTCTTTCCATTTTTTATTGGAGGACATTTCACGTTTTGCCATACTCTTCAATGCGCTCCAAATATCACTCTTTTGGTTTTACAGGAACAGTGTTCAAACTGTGCCTTATGAGATGAAAGTGATAACTCCCTGAGTGGGATGCACATGTTACCGAGCACTTTCTCAGGAAGCTTCTCTCCAGTTTTTATCTGACTATATTTCCTTAATCACCATAGGCCTGAATGTGATCCCAAATATCCCTTCACGAATCCAGCCACGAGGGAGTTTCCAAGCCTTGTATTGTAAAGAAAGCTTCAATTATGTGAGATGAATAAATATAGCAAAAAGCAGATTCACAGAAGGTTTCTTTCTGGTTTTTATCTGAAGATATTCCCTTTTTCACCATAGTCCTGAATGTGCTCCCGAAAGTTCCTTCGTGGATCCGTCCATGACAGTTTCCAAGCTGCATAATGTAAAGAAAGCTTTACCTATGTGAGATGATTACACGTATCACAGAGTAGTTTCCTGGAAAGCTTCTTTCCAGTTTTTGTCTGAGGCTATTTCCCTTTTCACCATTGGCATCAACATGCTCCCAAATAGCGCTTGGTACCTGTTTCTCCAAAATGGTTTCACCGACGCTGTATGAGAAGAGAGGTGTAACACTGTGAGTGGAATGCACAAGTCAAAAAGCAGTTCCTCGGAAAATCTTCTCTCCAGTTTCGATCTGAACATACTTGCTTTTTCACTGTAAGCCTCAAAGTGCTCCTGAATATGCTATCACACGATAAACATACACAGAGTAAGGAAACTGTTCAATGAAAAGAGAGGCTTAACTCAGCGAGAGGAATTAAGATGACACAGAGCAGTTTCACAGAAAGCTTCCTTCTGGATTTTACCTGAGGATATTTCTTTAACCATATTCTAAGAATCATTCCCAAATATCCTTCCTCTGATTCCACAAAAACAGTGATTCAAGCTGCTCAATCCATAGAAAGGTTTAAATCAATGAGACGAATACACACATCACAGAGAATTTGCTCAGAGAGTGTCTCTGCAGCTTTCACCAGATGACGTTTCCTTTCTCACTACAAGCCTGTGGGCGTCACTAAATATTCTTTCACAGGTTCTTCAAAGACTGAGTTTCGAAACTGGGCAACATAGAGTAAACATTAACTCTGTGAAGTGAATGCACATACCAGAGAGCAGATTCTTGGAATGCTTCTTTCTGATTTTTTTTTCAGTATATTTCACTATTCGCCATAGTCCTCATACGCTCCGAAATATCACTTTTTCAGTTTCACTGGAACAGTATTCAAACACTGCCTTGTGAGAAAAGAGGTATAACTCCCTGAGTGGAATGCATACATCACAAAGTAGTTTCTCAGAAAGCTTCTATCCAGTTCTTATCTGAAGATATCTCGTCTTTCACCGTAGGCCTGATTGTGCTCCCGAATGTCCCTTCACGGATCCATGCATGACGGAGTTTCCAAACTGTGTAATATAAGAAAAGTTTTAACTATGTGAGATGAATCAATATATCTAACAGAAAGCAGTTTCACAGAAATCTTTTCAGTTTTTGTCTGAGGATATTTCCTTTTTCACCATACCCATCCCTATAATCCTGAATGTCTCTTGCTATGTTTTTCTCCTAAAGGGATTCCAGAATCCTCTGTGAGAAGAAGGGTATATTTCTGTGAGTAGAATCCACACGTCACAAAGCAGCTCCTCAGAAACCTTCTCTCCAATTTCTATCTGAAGACGTTTCCTTTCTCACCATAAGCCTCAAAGCAGTCCTGAGTATCCCTTCACGGACTAAACAAAAACAGTATTATGATACTGCTCATTAAAAAGAGAAGCTTAATTGTGTGAGCAGAATTCATGTGACACAGAGCAGTTTCACAGAAAGCTTCGTTCTGGTTTCTCTCTGAGGTTATTTCTTTTTCAGGTTATTCTAAGAGCGTTTCCAAATGTCCTTTCTCAGATTCCACAGACACAGTGATTTCAAACTGCTCAATCCAAAGAATGATTTAACTCTATGAGATGAATACAAACATCACCAAAAGTTGTGCAGAAATCTTCTCTCCAATTTTCAATGGAAGACATTTCCTTGCTTGACATAGATCTCTGGTTGCCCCTTGCTATCCCTTCACAGATCCATCAAAGACCGACATTCCAACTGGGAAATGTAGAGTAAACTTTACTCCTGTGAAAAGAATGGACATATCAGAGAGCAATTTCGACAAGTATTTCTTTCTGTTTTTCATTGTACGAGATTTCTCTTTTGGCCATAGTCTTCATCGTGCTCCGAATATCACTCTTTAGGTTTTCCAGGAACAGTGTTCAAAGTGTGCCTAATCAGAAGAAAGTTATAGCTCCATGAGTGAAATGCACTCATCACCAAGCAGTTTCTCAGAAAGCTACTCTCCAGCTTTTATCTGACTATATTTCTAATTTCACCATAGGCCCGAATGTGATCTCAAATATCCCTTTGAGGGTCCATCCACTAGGGAGTTTCCAAGCTGTGTAATGTTAAGCAAGTTTCATCCATGTGAGATGAATAAACATAGCAAAAAGCAGATTCACAGAAAGCTCCTTTCCAGTTTTTATCTGAAGATAGTTCCTTTTTCAACATAGTCCTGAATGTGCTCCTGAAGCTCCCTTCGAGGATCTGTCCATGATAGTATCCAAGCTGTGTAATGTAAAGAAAGCTTTATCTATGTGAGATGATTACACATATCACAGAGTAGTTTCTTAGAAAGCTTCTTCCCACTTTTTGTCTGAGGCTATATCCCTTTTCAACATCTGCATCAACATGCACCCAAATATCACTTGGTACCTGTTTCTCCAAAAGGATTTCCCCGAGGCTGTATGAAAAGAGAGATATAACAGTGTGAGTGGAATGCACACGTCACAAAGCAGCTTCTCAGTAAGCTTCTTTCGAGTTTCATCTGAAGACATTTCCTTTCTCAAGGCGAGTCTCAAAGCACTGATTAATAACACTTCGCAGAATAAACAAAAAAAGTGTTATGATACTGCTCAATGAAAAGAGAAGCTTAACTGTTTGAGCAGAATTTATGTGACACAGAGCAGTTTCACAGAATGGTTCCTTCTTGCTTCTCTCCGAGATTATTTCTTTTTCAGCATATTCTAAAGAGCGTTTCCAAATGTCCTTTCTCAGATTCCACAACAACAATGATTTCAAACTGCTCAATTCAAAGAATGATTTAACTCTATGAGATGAATACGAACATCACAAAAGAGTTGTGCAGAAAGCTTCTCTCCAATTTTCGAGGGAAGACATTTCCACGCTCAGCACAGGCCTCCGATTGCCACTTCCTATCCCTTTGCAGAACCCTCTAAGACAGACTTTCAATTTGGGAAATGTAGAGTAAGCTTTAACCCTGTGAAAAGAATGGACATGTCAGAGAGCAGTTTCTTCCAGTACCTCTTTCTGTTTCTTATTGGACAACATTTCACTTTTTGCCATAGTCTTCAATGTGCTCCAAATATCACTATTTTGGTTTTACAGGAACAGTGTTCAAACTGTGCCTTATGAGAAGAAAGTGATAACTTCCTGAGTGGAATGCACACATCACCAAGCAGATTCTCAGAAAGTTTCTCTCCAGTTTTTATCTGACTATATTTCCTATTTCAACATAGGCCCAAATGTGATCCCAAGTATCCTTTCATGGATCCATCCACGAGGATGTTACCAAGCTGTGTAATGTAAAGAAAGCTTCATCTATGTGAGAAGAATAAACACAGAAAAAAGCAGATTCACAAAAAGCTTCTTTCTAGTTTTTATCTGAAGACTGTTCCTTTTTCACCATATTCCTGAATGTGCTCCCAAAGGTCCCTTCGTGGATCCTTTCTTCACAGTTTCCAAGCTGCGTAATGTAAAGAAAGCTTAATCTATGTGAAATGATTACACATATTACAGGGTAGTTTCCTACAAAGCTTCTTTCCAGTTTTTGTCTGAGGCTATTTTCCTTTTCGCCATCAGTATCAACATGTTCCCAAATGTCACTTGGTACCTGTTTCTCCAAATGGTTTCCCCGACGCTGTATGAGAAAAGAGGTATAACACTGTGATTGGAATGCACACATCACCAAACAGTTCCTCGGAAAGCTTATCTAAAGTTTCCGTCTGAACATATGTCCTTTTTCATAGTAAGCCTCAAAGTGCTCCTGGATATCCCATCACAGGCTAAACATACACAGGGTTTGAAAACTACTCAATGAAAAGGGAGGCTTAACTGAGTAAGAGGAATAAAGACGACACAGAACACTTACAGAGAAAGCTTCCTTCTGGATTTTACCTGGGGATTTTTCTTTATATATATTCTAAGGATCAATTACAAATTTCCTTCCTCAGCTTCCACAAAAACAGTGATTTCAAACTGTTCAACCCAAAGAATGGTTTAACTCTATGAGACGAATACACACATTGCAAAGCAGTTGCGAAGAAAGTTTCTCTGTAGGTTTCATCGGAAGACGTTTCCTTGCACACCACAAGCCTCTGGGCGTCACTAAATATCCCTTCACAGATTCTTCAAAGACAGAGTTTCGAAACTGGGCGACATAGAGTAAGCATTAACTCTGTGAAGTGAATGCACATAACAGAGAGCAGATTCTTGGGACATTTCCCCTTCGATTTCATTTCAGTATATTTCACTAATCGCCATAGTTCTCAATGCGCTCTGAAATATCACTTTTTCTCTTTCACAGGAACAGTGTTCAAGCACTGCCTTGTGAGAAAAGAGGTATAACCCCCTGAGTGGAATGCATACGTCACAAATTAGTCTCTCAGATAGATTCTATCCTGTTTTTATCAGAAGATATCTCCTCTTTCATCATAGGCCTAAAGGTGCTCCCAAAAGTCTCTTCGCGGATCCGTGCATGACAGAGTTTCCAAACTGCGTAATATAAGAAAAGTTTTGACTATGCTTGATGAATCAATATATGTAACACAAAGCAGTTTCACCGAAATCTTCTTTCCACTTTTTGTCTGAGGATATTTCCGTTTTCACCATAGCTGTTCCTATACTCCCGAATATCTCTTGATAGCTTTTTCTCAAAAAGAGATTCCGGAATCCTCTATGAGAAGAAAGGGATATTTCTGTGAGTGGAATGCACACGCCAGAAAGCAGCTCCTAAAAAGCGTCTCGCCAGTTTCTATCTGAAGATGTTTCCTTTCTCACCGTAAGCCTCAAAGCGCTCCTGAATATCCCTTTCACAGACTTAACAAAAACAGTGTTACAATACTGCTCAATGAAAAGAGAAGCTTAACTGTGTGAGCGGAATTCACGTGACACAGAGCAGTTTCACAGAAAGCTTCCTTCTGGTTTCTCTCTGAAGTTATTTCTTTCTCAGGATATTCCAAAGAGCGATTACAAACGTGCTTTCTCAGATTCCACAGAAACAGTGATTTCAACCTGCTCAATCCAAAGAATGATTTAACTCTATGAGATGAATACAAACAGCACAAAAGAGTTGCGCAGAAAGCTTCTCTCCCATTTTCGATTGAAGACATTTCCTTGGTTGACACAGGCCTCCAGTTGCCACTTATTATCCCTTCGTAGATCCCTCAAAGACCGACATACAAACTAGGAAATGTACAGTAAGCTTTAACCCTGTGAACAGAAAGGACATGTCAGACAGCAATTTCTTCCAGTGCTTCTTTCTTTTCTTTATTGGATGACATTTGACTTTTTGCCATAGTCTTCAGTGTGCCCCGAATACCACTCTTTTGGTTTTACAGGAACAGTGTTGAAAATGTGCCTTATCAGAAGAAAGTTATAACTCCCTGAGTGAAATGTGCACATCACCAAGCAGTTTCTCAGAAAGTTTCTTTCCAGTTTGTATCTGACTATATTTCCTATTTCACCATGGGCCAGAATGTGATCCCAAATATCCCTTTGCAGATCCACTTAGCAGGTAGTATCCAAGGCGTGTAATGTAAGGAAAGCTTCAACTATGTGAGATGAATAAACATAGCAAAAGGAGATTCACGGAAAGCTTCTTTCCAGTTTTTATCTGACGATATTTCCTTTTTCACCATAGTTCTGAATGTGCTCCCGAATGTTCCTTCATGGATCCATCCATGAGAGTTTCCAAGCTGCATAATGTAAAGAAAGCGTTATCTATGTGACATGATTACACATATCAGACAGTAGTTTCCTAGAAAGCTTCTTTCTAGTTTTTTTCTGAGGCTATTTCCCTTTTCACTGTCAGCATCGACATGCTAACAAATATCACTTGGTACCTGTTCCTCCAAAAGGGTTTCTCCGACGCTGTAGGAGAAGAGAGGTATAACACTGTGAGTGGAATGGACATTTCACAAAGCAGTTCCTCGGAAAGCTTCCCTCCAGTTTTGGTCTGAACATATTTCCTTTATCACCGTAAGCCTCAAAGTGCTCCCAAATATCCCATCATATGCTAAACATACATAGGGTTAGAAAACTGCTTAATGAAAAGAGAGGCTTAACTGAGCGAGATGAATGAAGGCGACACAGAGCAGTTTCACAGAAAGTTTCCTTCTGGATTTTACCTGAGGATATTTCTTTCTCCATAAGCTAAGGATCGTTCCCAAATGTCCATCTTCAGATTCCACAGAAACAGTGATGTCATGCTGCTTGATTCGAAGAACAGTTTAACTCTGTGAGACGAATACATGCATCGCAAATCAGTTGCAAAGCAAGTTTCTCTGCAGGTTTCGTCGGAAGACGTTTCCGTGCTTACCAGAAGCCTCCAGGCATCTCTAAATATCCCTTCACAGATTCTTCAAAGACAGAGTTTCGAAACTGGGCAACATAGAGTAAACATTAACTCTGTGAAGTGAATGCACATATCAGAGAGCAGATTCTTGGAACGCTTCTTCCTCGATTTTATTTCAGTATGCTTCACTATTCACCATAGTACTCAATGCCCTCAGAAATACAACTTTTTTGGTTTCACTGGAACAATTTTCAAATTCTGCCTTGTGAGAAAAGAGGTATAACTCCCTGAGTGGAATGCCTACATCACAAAGTAGTTTCTCAGGGAGCTTCTATACATTTTTTATCCGAAGATATCTCCTCTTTCACCATAGGCCTGAATGTGCTCCCAAATGCCCCCTTGCTGATCTGTGCATGATTGAGATTCCAAACTCCGTAAGATAAGAAAAGTTTTAACTATGCGAGATGAGTCAATATAAGCAGTTTCACAGAAATCTTCCTTCCAGTTTTTGTCTGAGGATATTTCCTTTTACACCATAGCCATCCCTATACTCCCGAATGTCTCTTGGTAGCTTTTTCTCCAAAAGGGATTCCGAAATCCTTTATGAGAAGAAACGTATATTTCTGTGAGTGGAATGCACACATCACAAAGGAGCTCCTCAAAAAGCTTCTCTCCAGTTTCTATCTGAAGATGTTTCCTTTCTCATCGTCAGTCCCAAGGTGCTCCTGAATATCCTTTCGCAGACTAAACAAAAACAGTGTTATGATACTGCACAATGAAAAGAGAAGCCTAACTGTGTGAGCGGAAATACATGATACAGAGCAGTTTCACTGATAGCTTCTTTCTGGTTTCTCTCTGAGGTTATTTCTTTTTCAGGATATTGTAAAGACCATTTCCAAATATCCTTTCTCAGATTCCACAGAAACAGTTATTTCAAACTGCTTAATCCAAAGAATGATTTAACTCTATGAGATGAATACAAACATCACAAAAGAGATGCGCAGAAAGCTTCTCTCCAACTTTCGATGGAAGTCATTTCCTTGCTCGACACAGGTCTCCAGTTGCCACTTACTATCCCTACGCAGAACCCTGAAAGTCCAACTTTTAAACTGGGGTATGTAGAGTAAGCTTTCGCCCTGTGAAAAAAATGGACATGTCAGAGAGCAGGTTCTTCGAGTGCTTCCTTCTCTTTTTAATTGGGCGAAGTTTCATTTTTTGCCATAGTATTCAATATGCTGCAAATATCACTCTTTTGGTTTTACAGGAACAATGTTCAAACTGTACCTTATGAGAAGAAAGTTATAACCCCCTGAGTAGAATGCTCATATCACAGAGCAGTTTCTCAGAAAGCTTCTCTTCAGTTTTTATCTCACTATATTTCCTATTTTACCACAGGCCTGATTGTGATCCCAAATATCCCTTCGTGGAGCCATCCGCGAGGGAGTTTCCAAGCTGCATAATGTCATGAAAGCTTCATCTATGTGAGATGAGTAAACATACCAAAAAGCAGATTCACAGAAAACTTCTTCACAGTTTTTATCTGAAGATATTTCCTTTTACACCATATTCCTGTATGTGCCTCCTAAGGTCCCTTCATGGATCCGTCCATGACAGTTTCCAAGCTGCGTAATGTAAAGAAAGCTTTATCTTTGTTAGATGGTTACACATACCACAGAGTAGTTTCCTAGAAAGCTTCTTTCCAATTTTTGTCTGAGTCTATTTCCATTTTCACAATCGGCATCAACATGCACTCGAATATCACTTGGTATCTGTTTCTCCAAAAGGGTTTCCCGGACGCTGTAGGAGAAGAGAGGTAAAACACTGTGAGTTCAATGCACACATCACAAAGCATTTCCTCGGAAAGCTGCTCTCCAGTTTCTTTCTGAACACATTTCCTTTTTCACCATAAGCCTCAAAGTGCTCCCGAATATCGCATGACATGCTAATCATACACAGAGTTAGAAAACTGCTCAATGAAAAGAGAGACTTAACTGAGTGAGAGGAATTAAGACTACATAGTGCAGTTTCACAGAAAGCTTCCTTCTGGATTTTACCTGAGGATATTTCTTTCTCCATATTCTAAGGATCATTCCCAAATGTCCCTCCTCAGATCCCACAAAAACTGTGATTTCCAGCTGCTCAATCCAAAGAATGATTTAACTCTATGAGACGAATACACCCATCACAAAGCAGTTCCGAAGAAAGATTCTCTGCAGGTTTCATCGCAAGGTGTTTCCTTGCTCACCACAAGCCTCCGGGCGTCACTAAATATCCCTTCACAGATTCTTCAAAGACAGAGTTTCGAAACTGGGAAACATAGAGGAAGCATTAACTCTGTGAAGGGAATGCACATATCAGAGAGCAGATTGTTGGGACGCTTCTTCCTCGATTTTGTTTCAGTATATTTCAGTATTCACCATAGTCCTCAAAGCGTTCTGAAATATCACTTTTTCGGTTTCACAGGAACAGTGTTCAGGCACTGCCTTGTGAGAAAAGAGGTATAACTCCCTGAGTGGAATGCATACATCACAAAGTAGTTTCTTAGAAAGCTTCTATCCAGTTTTTATCTGAATATATCTCCTCTTTCACCATAGGCCTGAATGTGATCCGGAATGTACCTTCGCGGAACAGTGAAAGACGGAGTTTCCAAACTGCGTAATATAAGAAAAGTTTTAACTGTGTGAGATGAATCAATATATCTAATGCAAAGCAATTTCACTGAAATCTTCTTTTCCAGTTTTTTTCTGAGGATATTTCCTTTTTCACCATAGCCGTCCCTATACTCCCAAATGTCTCTTGGTAGCTTTTCTACAAAAGGGATTACGGAATCTTCCATGAGAAGAAAGGTACGTTTCTGTGAGTGGAATGCAAATGTCACAAAGCAGCTCCTCAGAAAGCTTCTCTCCAGTTTCTATCTGAAGACGTTTCCTTTCTCACCGTAAGACTCAAAGCACTCCTGAATATCCCTTTCACAGACTAAACAAAAACAGTGTTATGATACTGCTCAATGAAAAGAGAAACCTAACTGTGAGCAGAATTCATGTGACACAGAGTAGTTTCACAGAAAGTTTCCTTCTGTTTTCTCTCTGAGGTTATTTCTTTTTCAGGATATTCTAAAGAGCGTTTCCAAATGTCCTTTCTCAGATTCCACAGAAACAGTGATTTCAAACTGCTCTATCCAAAGAATGATTCAACTCTATGAGATGAATACAAACATCACAAAAGAGTTGCGCAGAAAACTTCTCTCCAATTTTCGAAGCAAGATATTTTCTAGCTCAACACAGACCTCCGGTTGCCACTTACTATCCGTTTGCACAACCCTCAGGGACCGAGTTTCAAACTGGGAAATGTAGAGTAAGCCTTATGACTGTGGAAAGAATGGTCATGACAGAGAGCAGTTTCTTCGAGTGCTTCTTTCTGTTTTTTATTGGACAACATTTGACTTTTTGCTATATTCTTCAATTTGCTCCAAATATCACTCTTTTGGTTTTACAGGAACAGTGTTCAAACTGTGCCTTCTGAGAAGACAGTGATAACTCCCTGAGTGGAATGCTCACATCACCAAGCAGTTTCTCAGAAAGCTTCTCTCCAGTTTTTCTCTGCTTTGTTTCCTATTTCACCACAGGCCCGAATGTGACCCCAAATATCCCTTCGCAGATATATCCACGAGGGAGTTTCCAAGCCGTGTAATGTAAATAAAGCTTCAACTCTGTGAGATGAATAAACATAGCGAAGACCAGATTCACAGAAAGCTTCTTTTCAGTTTTTATCTGAAGATATTTTGTTTTTGAACATAGTCCTGAATGTGCTCCCCAAGGTCCCTTCATGGATCCGTCCTTGACAGCTTCCAAGCTTCGTAATAAAAGAAAGCTTTATCTATGTGAGGTAATTACACATATCACACAGTAGTTTCCTGGGAAGCTTCTTTCCAGTTTTTGTCTGGGGCTATTTCCCTTTTCACCATCGGCATCAGCATGCTCCCGAATAGCACTTGGAACCTGTTTCTCCAAAAGGGATTCCCCGACACTGTATGACAAGAGAGGTATAACACTGTGAGTGGAATGCACACGACACAAAGGCAGTTCCTCAGAAAACTTCTCTCCACTTTCGGTCTGAGCATATTTTCTTTTTCACTGTAAGCCTGAGAGTGCTCCAGAATATTCCATCACTCGCTAAACATACACAGGGTTAGGAAACAGCTCAATGAAAAGAGAGGTTTAAATGAGCGAGAGGAATTAAGACGACGCAGAGCAGTTTCACAGAAAGCTTCTTCTGGATTTTACCTGAGGATATTTCTTTCTCCATATTCTAAAGATCGTTCACAAATGTCCTTCCTCTGATTCCACAAAAACAGTGATTTCAAACTGCTGAATCCAAAGAATGGTTTAACTCTATGAGAAGAATACACACATCACAAAGCAGTAGCTCAGAATGTTTATCTGCAGGTTTCATCGGACAACCTTTCCTTCCTCACCACAGGCCTCCTGAGGTGACAAAATATCCCTTCACAGATTCTTCAAAGACAGACTTTTGGAACTGGGCAACATAGTGTAAACATTACCTCTGTGAAGTGAATGCACATATCAGAGAGCAAATTTTTGGAACGCTTCTTCCTCGATTTTATTTCAGGATATTTGCCTATTCGCCATAGTCCTCAATGTGCTTTGAAATATCACTTTTTCGGTTTCACAGGAAGAGTGTTCAAACACTGTCTTGTGATAAAAGAGGTATAACTCCCTGAGTGGAATGCATACATCACAAAGTAGTTTTTCAGGTAGATTCTATCCAGTTTTAATCAGAAGATATCTCCTCTTTCACCATAGGCCTGAATGTGCTCCCGAATGTCCCTTCGTGGATCCGTGCATGACGGAGTCTCCAAACTGCATAATATAAGAAAAGTTTTAATTATTTGAGATGAATCGATATCTCTAACACAAAAGAGTTTCACAGCAATCTTCTTTCCAGTTATTGTCTGAGGATATTTCCTTTATCACCATAGCTGTCCCTATACTCCTGAATGTCTCTGGGTAGCTTTTTCTCCAAAAGGGATTCCGGAATCCTCTATGAGAAGAAAGGTATATTTCTGTGAGTGGAATGCACACGTCACAAAGCAGCTCCTCATAAAGCTTCACTCCAGTTTCTATCCGAAGACGTTTTCTTTCTCACCGTGAGTCTCAATGCGCTCCTTAATATCCCTTCGCAGACTAAACAAAAACAGTGTTATGATACTGCTCAATGAAAAGAGAAGCTTAACTTCGTGAGCGGAATTCACGTGACACAGAGCTGTTTCACACAAAGCTTCCTTGTGGTTTCTCTCTGAGGTTATTTCTTTTTCAGGATATTCTAAAGAGCATTTCCAAATGTCCTTTCTCAGTTTCCCCAGAAACAGTGATTTCAAACTGCTCAATCCAAAGAATGATTTAACTCTATGAGATGAGTACAAACACAGCAAAAGAGTTGCACAGTAAGCTTCTCTCCAATTTACTATGGAAGACATTTCCTTGCTCGACACAGGACTCCAGTTGCCACTTACTATCCCTTCGCAGAACCCTCAAAGACCGACTTTCAAATTGGGAATTGTAGAGTAAGCTTTAACCCTGTGGAAAGAATGGACATGTCAGAGAGCAGTTTCTTCAAGTGCTTGTTTCTGTTTTTTATTGGACGACATTTTCCTTTTGGCCATAGTCTTCAATGTGCTCCGAATATCAATCTCTTCGTTTTACAGGAACAGTGTTCAAACTGTACCTTATGAGAAGAAAGTGATAACCCCCTGAGTGGAATGCACACATCACGAAGCAGTTTCTCAGAAAGTTTCTCTCCATTGTTTTTGTGACTACATTTCCTATTTCACCATAGACCGGAATGTGATCACAAATATCCCTTCCTGGATCTATCCATGAGGGAAAATCAAAGCTGCGTAATGTTAAGAAAGATTCATCTATGTGAGATAAGTAAACATAGCAAAAAGCAGATTCACAGAAAGGTTCTGTCTAGTTTTTATCTGAAGATATTTCTTTTTTCACCATTGTCCTGAATGTGCTCCTAAAGGTCCCTTCGTGTATCCGTCCATGACAGTTTCTAAGCTGTGTAATGTAAAGAAAGCTTTATCTATGTGAGATGATTACACATATCACATAGTAGTTTCCTAGAAAGCCTCTTTCCAGGTTTTGTCTTAGGCTATGTCTCTTTTCTGCATCAGCATCGACATGCTAACAAATATCACTTGGTACCTGTTTTTCCTAAAGGATTTCCCCGATGCTGTATGAGAAGAGAGGTACAACACAGTGAGTGGAATGCAAACGTCACAAAGCAGTTTCTTGGAAAGCTTCTCTCCAGTTTTGGTCTGAACATATTTCCTTTTTCACCGTAAGCCTCAAAGTGCTCCCGAATATCCCATCACATGCTAAACATACACAGGGTTAAAAATCTCCTCAATGAAAAGAGAGGCTTAAGTGAGAAATAGGAATTAAGACGATATGGAGCAGTTTCACAGAAAGCTTCCTTCTGGATTTTACTTGAGGATATTTCTTTCTACATATTTTAAGGATTGTTCCTAAATGTCCTTCCTCAAATGCCACAAATACAGTGATTTCAAGCTGCTCAATCCAAAAAAAAAAAAAAAAAAAAAAAAGCAGTTTAAACACTATGAGATGAATACACACATCGCAAATCAGTTGCTCAGAAAGTTTCTCTGCAGGTTTCATCGGAAGACGTTTCGTTGCTCACCAAAAGCCTCCAGACGTCACTAAGTATCCCTTCACAGATGCTTGAAAGACAGAGTTTTAAAGCTGAGCAACATAGAGTAAGCATTAACTCTGTGACGTGAATGCACATATCAGAGAGCAGATTCTTGGAACATTTCTTCCTCGATTTTACTTCAGTATATTTCACCATTCACCATAGTCTTCAATGCCCTCTGAAATATGGCTTTTTCGGCTTCACAGGAACAGTGTCCAAACACTGCCTTGTGAGAAAAGAGGTATAACTTCCTGAGTGGAATGCATACATCACAAAGTAGTTTCTAAGAAAGCTTCTATCCAGGTTGTATCTGAAGAAATGTTTTCATTCACCATACCCCTGAATGTGCTCCCAAATGTCCCTTCGCAGATCCATGCATGACGGAGTTTCCAAACTGCCTAATATAAGAAAAATTTTAACTATGAGAGTTGATTCAATATATCTAACACAAAGCAGTTTGACAGAAATCTTCTTTGCAGTATTTGTCTGAGGATATTTCCTTTTTCCCCATAACCGTCCCTATACTCACAAAAGTCCCTTGGTAACTTTTTCTGCAAAAGGGATTCCGGAATCTTCTGTGAGAAGAAAGGTATATTTCTGGGAGTGGAATGCACACGTCACAAAGCAGCTTCAGTTTCTATCTGAAGACATTTCCTTTCTCATCGTAAGCCTCAAAGCGCTCCTAAATATCCCTTTCACAGACTGAACTAAAACAGTGTTATGATACTGCTCAATGAAAAGAGAAGCTTAACTGTGTGAGTGGAATTCACGTGACACAGAGCAGTTTCACAGAAAGCTTCCTTCAGTTTTCTCTCAGAGGTTATTTCTTTTTCAGGATATTCTAAAGAGCGTTTCCAAATGTCCTTTCTCAGATTCCACAGAAACAGTGATTTCATCCTGCTCAATCCAAAGAATGATTTAACTCTATGAGATGAACACAAACATCACAAAAGAGATGCGAAGAAAGCTTCCCTCCAATTTTCGACGGAAGACATTTCCTTGCTCGACACAGGCCTCCAGTTGCCACTTAGTATCCCTTCGCAGAACCCTCAAAGAACGACGTTGAAACTGGGATACTTAGAGTAACCTTTAACCCTGTGAAAATAGTGGCCATGTCAGAGAGCAGTTTCTTCGACTGCTTCCTTCTGTTTTTTATTCGACCACATTTCACTTTTTGCTATAGTCTTCAATGTGCTCCAAATATCACTCTTTAGGTTTTACAGGAACAGTGTCCAAATTGTGCCTTGTGAGTAGAAAGTGATAACTCCCTGAGTGGAATGCTCACATCACCAAGCAGTTTCTCAGAAAACTTCTCTCCAGTTTTTATCTGACTACATTTCCTAGCTCACCATAGGCCCAAATGTGATCCCAAGTATCCCTTTGCAGATCCATCCAGGAGGGATTTTCCAAGCCGCGTAATGTAAAGAAAGCTTCATCTATGTGAGATGAATAAACATAGTAAAAAGCAGATTCACAGAAAGCTTCTTTCCAGTTTTTATCTGAAGATATTTCCGTTTTCACCATAGTCCTGAACGTGCTCCAAAAGTCCCTTCATGGATCCGTCCATGACAGTTTCCAAGCTGCGTAATGTAAGGAAAGCTTTATCTATGTGACATGATTACACATATCACAGAGTAATTTCCTAGAAGGCTTCTCTCCAGGTTTTGTCTCAGGCTATTTCCCTTTTCACCATGAGCATCAATGCTCCTGAATATCACTTGGTAGCTGTTCTCCTAAGGCATTTCCCCGACACTGTATGAGAAGAGAGGTATAACACTGTGAGTGGAATGCCCACGTCACAAAGCAGTTCCTTGGAAAGCTTCTCCCGAGTTTCGGTCTGAACACATTTCCTTTTCACCGTAAACCTCAATGGGCTCCCGAATAGCCCATCACACGCTAAGCATACACAAGGTTGGAAAACTTCTCAATGAAAAGAGAGGCTTAACTGAGTGAGAGGAATTAAGACAACACAGAGCAGTTTCACAGAAAGTTCCTTCTACATTTTACCTGAGGATATTTCTTTCACCATATTCTAAGGATCGTTCCGAAATGTCATTCCTCAGATTCCACAAAAACAGTGATGTCAAGCTGCTCAATCCAAAGAATGGTTTAACTCTATTATATGAATACACACATCACAAATAAGTTGCTCAGAGAGATTCTCAACATGTTTACTCAGAAGACGTTTCCTTGCTCACCACAAGCCTCCGGGCATCACTAAATATCCCTTCACAGATTCTTCAAAGACAGAGTTTCGAAACTGGGCAATATAAAGTAAGCATAAACTCTGTGAAGTGAATGCACATACCAGAGAGCAGATTGCCGGAACCCTTCTTCCTCGAATTTATTTCAGTATATTTCACTATTCGCTTTAGTCCTCAATGCGTTCTGAAATATCACTTTTTCGATTTCAGAGGAACAGTGTTCAAATACTGCCTTATGAGAAAAGAGCTATAACTTCCTGAGCGGAAAGCATACATCACAAAGTGGTTTCTCAGAAGGCTTCTATCCAGTTTTCATGTAAAGATATCTCCTCTTTTACTGAAGGCCTGAATGTGCTCAAGAATGTCCCTTCCTTGATCCATGCATGACGGAGTAGTTTCCAAACAACATAATATAAGAAAAGTTTTAACTATTCGAGATGAATCAATATATCTAACACCAAGCAGTATCAGAGTAATCTTCTTTAGAGCTTTTGTCTGAGGATATT